>NC_046159.1:137222978-137522978 GCF_011064425.1 Rattus rattus | reverse complement strand
TTGCAGGTTTCTCTTTTTCTCTCAGAGGATGGTTGTTCCCTCTGTCTCTCTTCAGGAGCTCTGGGTGGTCAGTGGCTCTGCACGTGGGATGCTCTGCAAACAGTGAGAGCTTTGGATGCTAAGCTTATATTCAGCGACATCCTACATTTTCCAGAATCCTATGGTCAGGTTTGTATTTAGATTGATTTTATTGGAAGGTAAACATCACCTTTTAAACACTGCATCCTCACTCCTGACCACAATCGCTAAGTTATTATCCAAGCTCGAACGAAGCATTCTTTTCTCTCTCTCTCTCTCTCTCTCTCTCTCTCTCTCTCTCTCTCTCTCTCTCTTTTTAGAAAGATGTTTGATCCAGGTGAGATGATGGAAGTTGTGTTTATTTTTATGTGATTCAGAATAAGATGATGGTAGGGCATTTTATTTCTTCTTCAGGGAAGAATTTTCGAAGCGTTTGTATCTTTGTTCTTAAATACTGTTCGAATAGTTACCAGATGAGAAGAATTCAGGTCCTAGTGGATCAGTCTTACCCCGACTACTGTACTCTTTTCTGTCTCCATTGTTTGATGTTGTGCATTCTGGATGCTTTATCTTTCAGCAGGACCGAATAGAAAGCGGTCGGAGAGGTATAAATGTGAAGGTAGAACTGGCCTGGTTCGGTACAAACAGGCTAGGGGGGACTCAGTGAAGCTCAGAAGTGAGACAATAGGATTCCAAAGGCGCCCAGGATTGACCTTTGCACAGCCTTTCTGACAGATGACAGCTTCTGGAGTCTCTTATGATCTCTCTTAAAAAGCGAAAGGCAAACGGTCAGCCTTCCAGTGTGGGCAGAAGGCCGTCCTGGTTAGGCTAAAACACTGATCTCAGACCATCCCAATTGATTTGCTCTGAGGGCTTCTTAAACGGCACACAGCCTCAGTTTTTAAATTGTAGTTCATGTTAGTTAATTTCCTTGGCCAGGTTGCTTCCCACTAATGCATAATAATGGAGGATCTTTTGAAAATACACTGCTCTTCCTCTTTCTTGGGCAGGACCAAAAAGACAGAAACTTTACTAAAAAGGAAGAAAGAAAGGAAAAAAGAAAGAAAGAAAGAATTGTTTTTAAACCTGTACATTCTTTGAAAGAGGAGAAAAGAGTCCTTTTGTGCAGACATAGACTTTTTCTTGAAAGCTTTAAGGGAACAGTGTCATAAAGAAGAAACCAGTTAGCCATGCACTGGGAGCCGCTTTGCCTGGGTCAATGGCTCAGTTCTGCTGAGAATGGGCTTTCTGCTTGCAGTGCTGGGTGCTTTGTAGGTTGGCAGGGACTTCACTCTGTCGAGCAGCAGGACGGAGGCACTCTCTGGCCATGTTTAGATTCTCATCTTCACACAAACTCCTCCTCTGGTCCTTCTCACTATAGATATGTGGTCAGGGAGAAAACATGGGGATCAGTTCTACCGTTTCACCTCCCAACAGTGGATACTCCTATGTATTCATAGGGTCATCCTACATGAATGCATTCTCTCTCTCTCTCTCTCTCTCTCTCTCTCTCTCTCTCACACACACACACACACACACACACACACACACACACACACGGTGGTATTGGTATTTTAACCAGATTGCAATTGGGGATATCAAGCAGGATTCGGAGAGTTTGTATAAACCTTTTTTTGACCATTTGGGATTCTTAATAAAATGTACTAGGGCCATTGCTGTTTGAAAGGTGTTCCATTCAGCATTCCATGGAGCAGGATTCTAACCCATGTGCTTTTTCAGTCTGGAGAGGGCAGAGGGCTCTCTCCTCATGGTAGGGCTTATTGTATGGTAAGTACACAGTGTTTTGTACTCGCCTGTGGCTTTAAAATGTTTGTCTCTAGATAGAGCAATAACTTCTTTATAAACCTTCTCCCTTCAAAGATACCAAATAAACCTTGATAAATTAGCAGAGCACAGTTGTGGGTTTAATTCTCACAAGAAAAATATTAATGATATTAAAAAATAGGCATGATTTTAACATCAAAACCTTAACTAGAACATGCAAATGTCTCTTTACTAGAAGCACATAAGTACACCAACCTATAGGCAGGAAGTATGCTGTAATAATCTGTACTATTCATTCTTACCTTAATCTCATCACTTCTTGTTTTCAAAGAGAGGATGTTTATACACATTGGCCTTGTACACTATTGTTAGCAAACTTTATTTCAGTGCTTAAAATAATACTAATTATCTGAAATTGCCATTGTATTGTATGGAACGTTTGAGCAGAAACGTTACCCAAAGATGGCCATATGCTTGTCACTCCTGTGGTATGCAGAAATGGAAACAAAGTGTGTTTCTGAAAGAGTTGACTTCTCTCTTTTATTTGCCCATAACAGCAAAATATATCAATCCATAGTCTAGGGCATCCATCTTGAATCTGTAGGGCATCTTGTTAAAATTTAGATTCTGATGTGGTAGGACTCTGGTGGGCCTGACATTCCAGGCAGGGCCATTCCCGTTGGCCTGCAGCAAGGTATTTAGTGAGAGTCCTAACTGATAATAGCATGACCAAGACCCTACGTAGGCCTCAAGTAGTAACAGAGATGCTACTTTTACCTTGCTATGAGTCGTCATTAAACTTTAAATTTATCATTGTGATTTAACAAGTGAAGATACTAGAGTTTTATAAGTAACTGACTACACCTGTATGGACCTATAAGCAAAGTACATCTCACATAAAGCCAGTACTATAGTAAGTATTCTAGTAGACAAAGCTGCTAAGAATTATGCGTACAGCATTTACCAAAACTTCAGCTGATTGAAGTGTACGTCCATATTCCCACTAGCATTAGTAAAACAGTTGTCCAGCTTGCTGACGATAAACACTAGATCCCAGAGAGACTGCAGTTCCCGAGGCGGCAGGACACACGTGACACGCATGACACACATGACGCAGCTTTCATTTTCACTCAGCTTTGCCTAATCGTTGATGCAGGGAGCAAAGAAAACTAGGTCAGATCCAAGGAAAGAAGTCAGTATAGAAATACATGTTTTATTATCCCAGAGAAATGAAATGGCGACAAATCCTGGCGAGGATAGAGGGGAGAGAAGTCTTTCTGTATGGTCCGTGCATCCATGCTGGAAGTCAGTATAGCTTCCTCAAACTTAAGCCGGATCCAGCCATAGCATCCCTAGGCGTGAACTTCTGGGAATCTGAAGTTAGCATTGCACAGAGAGATGGGCACACTGACGACTACTGCAGTCCTATTTGTGAGAGTCAAGAGAGAGGGAGCTGCTCATCATCAGTAGATGACCAAGACTCAGCTCTATACAGAATGGAGTTTCGTGGGGAGACACATAGAAGAATGACGTCATGCCATTTGCAGAAAAATGGACGCACCTAGGAATCATCATAGTAGGTGAAATGCATCAGATTAAGAACCACGAGCATTGCATTTTTCTTCCTTCCTTCCTGTGGATTCAGGGGAGAAAGAGACATGAGAGTAGATGAGGACTGTCTACAAAGAGGAAGTGACCAGTGGGAAGGGTAAGAGTGTGTGTGAATAAATGTGAGAAAATGGGATAGTGTGACCCATTTTCTACAATGGCTAGTTACAAAAATGAGTGGATATTTAAGATAGCATTTGAAAACAGGATCATCTTAATGGCTATCGAACTCTGGTGAGAAGGAACAGCTGGAAAAGCATTTCCATTGACCAGAAAAGACCTCAACTCAGAGGGTGTCTCCTTTAATGTAATGCCTGATAGTGATTTTTAAGACAGCCTACTTTTAGTTAAAGGCAAAGACTTATTATTGAGTCATTATTGGCAGAGCATTTATTTCCTGGCCATGCTCTTACCTTTTAGGACGCTGCAAGAAACAGAAAACATGGTTTATATACTCAAGTATTTACAGTTTGGGCATGAAATATAACTAGCACATGAGAAAGATAACGACAGCCAAATAAAAACAAAGACAAACTTCCTGATGCTCCAACCAAACATAGGAAAGCAAGCTTATAGGGTAGGCTCTGAGGCACAATCGAAAAGTGATACAGGCGTTGGGGATTTAGCTCAGTGGTAGAACGCTTGCCTAGGAAGCGCAAGGCCCTGGGTTCGGTCCCCGCCCGAAAAAAAAAAACCAAAAAAAAAAAAAAAAAAAAAAAAGAAAAGTGATACAGTTTGTAGTCAGCTGTGGTTGCAGCAATGACATCGATGCCGGCAGAGAACTACTGTGGAATAGAACCGAGGTTGCCAAACATCCTACAGTGTGAATTGCTGCACCGTGCTATGCTTGATTGATTGCCTAGTCAGACTGTTCATGCTGCCATCACTGAGAAACGATTCTGTGATCTCACAGTTAATGAAAATACGAGTCCAGAGATACCAGAGGAAATGTTTATGGTGCGTACCACCTCTATACTTTGTGAATCCCGTTTTCCGAGGAGGAATCGCACATGAAAGGAAACATAAAGAAGCTATTTTATTTGTCTGGCATTTGATATATTTAAAGACACTCACCAGTTATTACCTGGGAGCTGTTTTCATGCCAGAGGCAGTCAAGGTCAAAGTAACTGCTAGGCAGAACAGTGTCCTGTCCGGCAGGCGAGAATGGTTAAGAGACTTGTTGCGTATTGTTCTGAGCTAATGCGTCTTAGTTAGTGCTGTTATAGACAACTTGATTTTGGCAAAAAAAAAAAAAAAAAAAAAAAGATGCCAAGTGATAAAACCTGCGCACAGGTCTCATTGCACTCACATACAGTCAGCACTTCCTCTATCTGTGTTCCATGCGTTCACCATTTTTATCTACATAGCTGCACACACAAATAGACATGCGAACACACAAATTGAGAAGAGAAGAGAAACCCCCACCTGCAAAGAGAGAGGATGCGGTCCTTTCCAACCAGACAGGTTAGCATAACAGACAAAGGTGGCGATCATGGATCTTGTTCCAGTGGGGTTATAAATTCCTTTTATTCTTTGTAATTTTGTGCCTATCTATCTTTTTCTAGGTGAAATTCCCTTAAAGGTAGAATCTTTTTGCTTCATGATTAAAAAAAATATGTTTTAGGGGAGAGGGAATACTTTACACAAAATCTTGTAAATGACTGTTAGGAGCGATTCTGAGAGTAGTTGTTGAGTAGGAGAAAATTCTTAGTCTTCCATGGGTGTAACATACAGTGGAGAAAAGAACAACAAAACAAATAGCTACGGATATATGATATTGCCAACATTGTGCCTCTCCCACAGTTTGCGCTGGTCCCGTGATAGATACTCCCTTCAGAAGCATCCGGAGACCATGACCTAGCCACTGTTAGATGTGTAGAGCATATTCGACATGAGTCGACTTGGCACCATTAAAAGCCATTCTTTTCTGGTAGCTGCCTTCTACAGTGAGTGTGGGACAAGCAAGTAGCAAAGGCCACTCAGGGATCTTAGAGACATGCCAATCACCAGCAAACAGCTGATTTGAAGGGACAATTTTCAACCTGACTGACTTTACTGTTATTGAATACCAGGCTTAACCGAATTAAGTCGTGCTGGTTCGCGTACATGGCTGAGGCTTCAGTAGACAGTTGTCTAGGTTTTACATAGCTGGAAGCAAAATTCATAGGTCAAACTCTGACTTCTGAAGACTCTAATGCTGTTTGAATTGCCTGACTTTTATTACCTTTCTTTCTTTTTTAAATGTCTTCTTTTCTTCAACCAAGTTAGGATCTACCAACAAATCAGCAAACTTCTGTTAAGGATGGATTGAGCCAACTCCACGAGATAGAACTCTACCTGATATTATTAATAAGGCCAAGATCCTGGAACTAAATGATCCATGCATCCAGCCCCAGTGAAGACCTATTATCATTCTGTTACATTAACACAGCAGTAACACTTCTTCCGATGATATTCATAAAACAATGCTCAGCCCCAATTGGAGAAGCTTCTTCTTATAGCCGATGGCAACACATCTTGGACAATGTGCAGAGCATGTGAGACTTAGGAGTCCTCAGCCCCGAGTGGGATGTTTCTATCACAATCTCCCCTTCAAGGCTCAGGGATCTATATAGAGAGGGGCAGGGGGGTTGACGATAAGGATCAGAGGTGGTTTTAAAGGGAACAGCAGAGCAAATGCACATGCGAACGCACAGAGACTGACCGAGTGTGCAAGACCTTCACAAGCTCAAGCCAGACAGAATCCCAACAGGAAGAAGGGGCAGTCCCACCCTTAATCAAGAAGCCATTTGCAAAAGATAGCTGCTGGGAGAAGGGAAATCTGCTTTCTTCAATGGAGTGATACTGGGTGCATCAGCCACACTTCATGCTCAGGAGTAGTTAACCAACATGAATTGGACTCCGGCTTTTTAGTAACTACTTTTTGTTTTTTGGGTTTTTTTTTTTGATATTTGTTTTAGTTTTTATTGTATTAGAGAGAAGGAACATGAAGTTGGTGGTAAGGGAAGCAGGGATGAACTGGGAGGAAAAGAATTTTATAAAATATACTATATGAAACTCTCAGAGAAAAAAAATACTAAGTGGGCCAGGCTTAGTCAGATGAATCTTTCCCTGTTCTCATCTCTCACCTACATCAACAATTCAAGTTTTGTTGACTTTGTTGGAAAAAAAAAACCAACAGTTTATTCTGGTATTTGTGATGATTTATTCTTTTTAAGTGTTTTCAAGCACCACAAGGCAACCCTGCTTATGTAATTCTTGTCACTTCTGTTTTTAAATGAAGTGCGAAAAAACCTCAGCTGGGGAAAATATCTCCTAATTCCCATCAGTGTTGGCATGCCTTGTTTTCACATGAGGTGATGGTGTGCCTGTTTACTGCGACTGGCCTTGGGCACATGTGCCCAAGATAGTTTCTTCCGGGCCCCATAATCTGAGGAGACTACTTTTAAACTACGGAAGCTTGTTGTGCTTTCATGAGTCACTGAGGTTTTGAGGGGCTGTAAAATGAATACAAGACAAAGCCATCAACCCATGGAAGAGGTAGATTGTTGAGATCGTTAATTAAAAGGAACCTTTGTAGTGTAAGTGTAAAAACTATAGCAGTCACTGAAGGGAGTCATGGGAAAGCTTGTTTTAAGTGTCTGAGATTGAATCAGCAGAGGGCCTCAGGAGAGAGGTAATTTTTTTTTTTTAGCACAGTTGTGGCTTGGCTTGAGAAGTCTTTTCATCCTAAAATGACCTCCAAAGTCTATGCAGCAGATGGTAGAAACTGATGGTCTGTGGAATGCTCTAAGTCCCCTGTGCTTGGAGCAGTTTTAGTCTGTACTCTTTGTGCACGACCCAGTGCTCATATCCTTAAAACCATGGGTAGCTAATAAAATCAGTTAAAATTAATTTGGGGACTGGAGAGATGGCCCAATGGTTAAGCGTGCATATTGCTCTTGCCTAGGACCAGCATTTGGTTTCCAGTACCCATGTTCAGAGGCTCAGAACCGCCTGTAACCAGCTCTGAGTTGTCTGACACCCTTCTCTGGCCTCTGCTGGTACCATACACATACACTCTTCCTCTTGTGCAGATGCCCTGGCTCTGGATCTCTCCCACACCCATACACACTTACATATAAATCTTTAAACCTTTAAATTTAATTTTCTTTCTCAGTATTTAATCTCTGATTACTGACTTAGTCAAATTGCCCTACTTTCCCAGACTAATTTCCATGATTCTAACATATTTCATAAATGCTAAATAAACAACATGATTGCTACAAGTTATGTTGCCGCATTTATGTGTGCCCTGCTATAAGACAGCAGCATTATGGGTTGGGTTAATTTTAGTCTTGAAAGCCTTCCTAAGCATGATAGATCTACTGACTTACCTTGCCTCCCCAGGAAGTTGAATATTAATTCTCCCTTATGTGGTCTTGGTATCATGCTCTCTTTATAGTTGCCCAGCAGCATGGGTTAGCGAATCTTGGTTGTTGATCATTTGGTGTCGTGCTCGCCTTGTCTAAGTTAGTGACTCAGACTTGAGTCATGGGATGGCACTCAAACTGACTTTCCTCTTTTAGGGGTTACTTCACATATGCTGTTAGAAGTTAAATTATTTTTAAGACTCCCTTCTGCCGATGGACATTTCTTTCTACAGTCTGTTGTCTGTCCCCCAGATGTGCATTTTGTAATACGTCATTTGGGGAACGTTACCTACCCTTCAGCATACTGCACTGTTGTGTTGCCTGGGCTCGTTCTCTTGTTTCTATACTGATACCACGGATCAGCCTCCCACCCCACCCCAGTCCCTGAGCAGCCCTCCGTGTCTTCAGTGAGTTTTCTACTTGGTCTAGTCTATTCGGCTGCTCACCATTCCCTGTGTTAAGACCAGGTATATTGTATTTCATTTATTAAATGTTTTCTATTGCAACTGCTGTTTCTCCTTCAGTAGCTTTTATCATTGGAAATCAATTTAACTCGTTTTTTAGTAACTCATTTGATTTAAACACAATATTATGTTTTTTTGATGGTCAAATAAGCAACCACAGTTTTGTCAGTAGGAACTCTGTTAGACCAATTCTCTTGCTAACATTTTTTCCTGATATTTTAAAAAGGATCTTAACTTCCTAGTGAATAGCTAGAGGTCTCCTAGACTCCATTTCTTTTTCTTTGATTCTTTTCTCCAACCTGCCCAGGACACTTATGTCCTGTGAGCAGGAAACAATTCTTTTCAGTGGGAGGCCCAACATCAGCCAGAATCCAGGCATGCAGTGCGGATGAATATAAAAGTTGGAGATGGATGAATGGGTTACTGTTTATTGGCTAGGGAAATCTCCTTTGTTAGGTACTTGCTAATAGGTTATAGAGGGATTCACAGGAAGATGTGGTTGCAGGAGAATAGCTCCTGCATGTAATTTGTCTTCTGGTCCCTTTCTGACTGCTGGGTCTACATTATTCACTCAAGGATTTTATGCTCTGAGTGGCTTCCATCGAGGGATGGATACTGTTCTTCTTTCGCCTTGCTGGATCCTTTTCTGAACCAGAGCTTTTGTTAAACCCAGGGTCTCCAGGAGAACTGTCAGATGCGTGTGCAGGAGCAGCAGAGCTGACCCCAGGTGTTTCAGAAAGGCCTGAGCTTGGCTTTTGGTTGCACTCACAGTTAACAGAGATGGGCAGATCACATTTACGTCCCGTGTCCCTGATACTGGACACATGACACCCGTCTAGAAGAGTGTCTAGTTTACGTTGCCTTATGTGGAAAACTCAGTGTAGATTTCTTTCCATGATGAAGACTCATGCCCAAAGAAGGTGTTGATGTTGGTATGATTCATGGCAGCCTGGAGGCCAGCACAATTGTACAGAAGCTTAATTATGTGGAGAAACTTGTGCACGAGTCTTAGAATGTTCATGTGTTATGAAGCAATGGGGGATGGCACTCAGTATGTAGTTATCCACAGCAATTGTGACAACCATTGCTTAATCTGTCCTGGATTTGTTAGTGATATATGCAGCCTTGGTATTTTGTTGTTGTTGTTGTTGTTGTTGGTGGTGGTGGTGGTGGTGGTGGTAGTGGGTTTTCTGTTTTTGTTTTTGTGTAAGTCCTGTTCAGGTATCAGAATGCTTCAAGCTGTTTCAGTAACAATGTGCATATGAGGCTTCTACTCTCAGGTAACATAGTACCACAAAGGTATAGGCCCCTTATTTCAGTTGCCATAGGCTGAAAGTCTGGATATGCTATAGGGTTTCCTCACCGAGATCTTTCTAGATGAAATTAGGTTGGTGATTCTGAACCTGGAGCTCAAGGTCCTCTAACATGTCCACAGGGCTACTTTTACTGTGTGTACAGTTGTTTGGCTTCCATTTTTCCCGATCGTTGTCAGGCAGAGGCCATGTTAAACCTTAGGGCCTCACAGTCCTCAGGATCATCATTGGTGTCTTTCGGACTGGTCAGCCCCACAGCTTACTGACTTGTCTTTCCTGGTCTTGCAGGGATCTCCTAGTCTTGTTCATCCCACCAGGTGATCTAATGCTTACATATGGAACAATATGATTGCATGGTATCCCTTCATAATTGCATGGAATAGGGAGGGAGCCATTCAGAGGCAAGAGATGGTAGGTGTTGTTTTAGAATCCACCTATTGCAATGAGCCTCAGCTAAAGAACCTTGGTGATTGCTCATCACGAACATATGTGTTACTGTTTTAGTGTCAGGATTGTGCTTTTTAAGTAGTAGCTGTGGGGCAGATGTCTCAGAGCCTCTGTTCTTTCGTGTCAAACATGGGATGATTAGTTATTTGGATGAATCTTTTTGTATATGATTTCTTACAAGAAGACTGAGCAAGGCATTATGGGAGAAGGATTCAATAACTTGGTATGGCCCTTACTTTCAAGAATTTAGATAAAGAATTGTTGAATCTTAGATGCTGGAGAGAAGACTCGGCAGGTAAGAGCACTTGCTGCTCCTGCAGAGGACCTGTGCTCTGTTTTCAGCATCTACTTGGCAGCTTACAAGTGTTTGCCACTCCCGTTCCTGGGACCCCAACGCCATCTTCTAGGGTCTTTGGGCAACAAGCATGTATGTGTGCATTTGCTTTTCAGATGGAGTCAATTTGTATGCTATCCCAAAAGTAGATCTTTAAACTTTAACCGTATGAGCTTTCATGAAATCTTTTCCGATTTTCCTCATTCGATAGCCATGCAGATACTGCTTACTTAAGGAAAAACCATGAAAGCAATGTCATTCAAAATAATAGTTTCTTTAGAGAGAATTGTGAACACAGTGTGTGGGTTTTCTGTGGCTGTGACACAATGCCCGAGGTTCCCTGAAACCTGGAGAGATTCCTCTGTGTCCACCACAACTCTCCACACTTGAGCTTGACTGTTGTTACGGAGTCTGAAGTGAAGCAGAACAGCCCGGTCAAGGTGCAAAATAGAGGAAAACTGCTCGTGTTATGGTTGCTGTGAATCCTAGTGAGAGCAAGGGCAAGCTAGAGAGAGATGCAGAGGGAGTGTGGGACAGAGATGGAGAGAAAGAAGGGTGTGGAGAGAATGTTCTAGAATCCAGAAGTTAAGGAAACGCACAAAACCAATGGCCTAACTTCCTTCTGCTGGGCCCCACCTAATCACGCTTCTGCCACCTCACAGTGAAGTTGAGAAGAAGACCACCAACACTTTCACACATGGCCTTAGGGACTCCTAAGATCAAAAATGTCACACTTGCCTCACAGGAGAGCTACAGATTGCCAGCAAACTCCAGAAGTTCTAGAGGCTAGGGAACATGAAACAGCTGCAATATAATATGGAAAATGGGAACAACACACCAAAGGACTAAATTAAACCGTGAAGGAGCAGGCTGGGTACTCAGAGAGGGACCCTGGCTGTTGGGGGTGGGGTGGGGAACAGGGGACCCCGTGCTGTAAGGTAAACAACCTTCAATTGAGTGTCACCAGGGGTCGTCCACTGTTAGTATAATTTGTTAGCTTTGGAGTTCAAAATAAAAACACACAACCATCTTCATTATTTATTACCTAACCAGCATTTCATTCCAGTTTGGACATGAAGTCAAGGTGGGGCATATTTTCAACCTGTCTTCAGACATAAACCTTTGAAACAAAGTAAAACCTTTGGTGCATTAGCTTCTGTAACTTCTCTCAACTCTGTGGCCTTCAGTAGGTGCTCCTCAGATCCAGGCCGACTGTGGGCGGGGTTTCTGTTGTTTTGTACTGTGTTTTGTTGCTTATGAGGTTAGGTTTAATTCATATTTTTTGATAATGTACAAATACCCACTTGCTGTCAGATGATAGAATCCGGGACAGAGTCAAGAACCTTGTAGGATATGTGGCTGTGGCATGCTTTCCTTTGTTTGGTTTTAGATGGATAGGTAACTTTTCTTAAAATGTAAGTGGTGAGTTGATGAATTTACATGGAATAATATAGTAGACTTTTTTGATATTTCTTGAAGTTGGAATGGGACAAAAAAAAAAAAAAACAACAAAAGCATGTGTAGTGATAGCGATGTTTCAGTGAAGAGTCCTCAATTCATTTCTTTGCTTTTCCAGATATGTGTCACAAAGATGTCTACACGGAACTGCCAGGGAATGGATTCAGTGATCAAGCACCTGGACACGATTCCTGAAGATAAAAAAGTCAGGGTTCAGAGGACGCAGAGCACCTTTGACCCATTCGAGAAACCGGCCAACCAGGTCAAAAGGGTACATTCTGAGAACAATGCTTGCATTAACTTTAAGTCCTCCGCTGCTGGCAAAGAGTCACCTAAAGTCAGGCGGCATTCCAGCCCCAGCTCGGTGAGTAGAGACTGCTACCTTCCATTTATCACGGAGTAGACAGAAGACCTAGCCTTCGTCTGGCCACACCCTGGGAGGAAGACGGCAGGAGGTGTTCACAGTGAGGCTTTATGCACTCTCTCCCAGGGTGGTTGAATATTTTGGAAGAGAGAAAGCTATAAGCAGACTCTTGAGTGCCCAGCAAGCAAATGAATGAAATAATTTAACTTGTTTTTAAAAAACAAATAAAACCCCCACCTTTTTCTTATTTAAAAAAAGAATTGTTTTCGAGTTAGGCGAATTTGTCACTAAAATCTCTTGATTTCAGCCTCTTAGAGATGTTTCAGAACTTTTCTGTGCTTGTGAGACATTTCTAAAGCCGCAGACTCACAAAGCATTTCATTCACTTCAGGAGTGAACGTTGTTCACGAGGGTCTCACGGTTTGTTTCCAATGGACACTCTAGTATGTAACGGCAAGGCACTGATCCTCAAAGGGAAAGCCCTTTACTTTCAGGAGATCCTAAGCCCTGAACCAAGCCGGTTCTTGCCTGTGACCAAGGTGCCCTAGTTGTTTGTAACAGAATCCTCAGGATTTCAAAAGTAGAAATTCACGTTTCCTCATTCTAGAGCTGGGAAGCCCTTGCTCAGGGTTCTGGCAGTGTTTAGAGAAATGGCTGATTCTAGAACAAAGGCAGAGAAAGTACAATTATAAACTAATCTCACTGGTTGGGATGAGAAACAGATGAGCTCATTGCCCTCTACAGGTTGGTCTCACTTCTCAGTTTCACAGGGATGGGGACATTTCCAACATCCCCTTTATGGAAGAGGCTTTCAATTTCAAGTTGCTTGCTGCCTTTCACTTGGAAAATTGCAATCAGAACCTGTGCTTCCAGGGCTGGCTGGCACTTAGCATTGTAAAAATATCCTGTGATCTTTTGAAATGGAGTAATTTTCAGATTTAACGGACACTTAATAATCTTTTGACATGGATGCCGGAAGACTTTAAAACTGAGGGGAAATGTTAAGGGAACTAAGACTCTGTTATCTTGCTAAGAACACGTGTCACTTGAAGAAACATCGACTTCACACTTTTCATGAAAGCAAGACCAGCACAGGCCCTAAGGAGCTTAGGTAGTACTGGATGATAGAGCTCAAGTAAACAGGTAGGATGATGACACTCCTGAAACTTGGGTGTGCGCCTCCCAAATCCTTTCGTGCAATCTTTTTGTGTAACTACAAGGTAGGATTTGCTTGGGTCACAGCTCTGCCATTAACTTCTTCACTTTAGTATTATGTGAAAGAAATTTAGAGTTGTGTGTGGAGAGCAATCCAGATCCTACCATATTGAGAATTGTATGTAGTTGCTGTGTAGTTACCCTGTTATAGTGTGTGTCGACCTATGGTTGGTTCGTAGAAATTATCATACTAAATATTGTAATGAGGCAATCTTTACTAAAAAGTACTGAGTTCGAATCAAATGACCGTCTATCCTCTGTTATTTGGGATTCTGAGCTACAGTGAGCAGGCCTAGTTCTCCTTTTTGTTGGTGTTGTTTTTGTTCTAATTGTTCCCATAAGTGCAACATGCTTTTACAACTTTTTATTATTATTTGTAACTTGTTATCGATTCTTTGTGAGTTTTACATCATGCACCCAAATCCTACCCATCTCCCATCCCCCTCATATCTGCCCCTTGCCCCTTCAACCTCTCCCAAAAATCCTACACAAACAAAAGAACAACAACCACCAACACAAAGGCACAGAAAACATCTCACCGTGGAAGCTGTAGTGTGCCACAATGTGTCCCACAGTATATCCTTCTGTCCACACATCTTCACTCAAAAATGTCTATTGCAATTGAGTCATTGGTCTGGTTCGAGGTCACTGTCTTCTGTGACACCATCTATATTGGAGCCTCATCAGGACACTTCCCAGTCATCCCACTGTTATCCCTGTCATGGAGGTCCTGCAACACTGGGAAGCAGGACTGGGTCTTCCACATGCCCCAACCGGGTGCTGCCCGTGTGGTAGCAGAGTTGGTCAGCCCATCGGCTCTACCTCGTCTGCAGCACCAGGGAGAGCTCTCCAGCTCTGGCTGAGCCACCCAGTGCTACCATGAGCAGGAGGCTGGGTTAGGTTCCATGCCATCTGGGCCAGCTCTCCTCAGTCCCCGAGGGGAGGATACCCACCCCACCTCAGGGCAGATGAGCGGAGGCGCCATCTTTCTCTCACGCACATCCTCAGGCCTGGCTTGCCCATGGTCCCTGGCTGCCCAAGAGAGGTTCAGGGTCTCCTCTGCTGCGTGCTGCAGCTGGCTAAAGACCGCCATCTCACTCTCCCAAGGCTCCGGGGCCAACCCTCTCAACTGCTGCAGGTGCTGAGGGGCGAGTGAGGTGAGGAACAAGATTCTTAAGTGTTTCTTTAAAAAAAGATCCTCATCTCCGTATTTTAAAATTTTTGATAATTTCTGGTTCTATACAATAATCTTGATTTATAATTATACTTTCTCCATCTTGTCAATAAGGAATTGATTCCTTGTCAAGAAAAGCTGGGGCCCACCCGTCTGATACACTTGTTTTTTCTCTTTCCTTAAAAAGTTTTTTGTTATTGCAAGTTCCTTGAACATACTTTAAAAGGTCAAATATGCTAAAATTCGGGCAGATGGTAATGTCAAAGGTTTTGAAACCCATCATGTAATTAGAGAAACTGCTAGAGTAAAACCGAACCAGTGGACAATTTCTCGAATAAGCACACAACACTCAATGGCTCATGGGAGTGGAGGAGAGCTAGGAAAGTGCAGGGAAGTCTAGGGGACCGGTATTTAGGAAGTCTCTAGCCTTTCTTTTGGGAATATTCTAAAATGACAATTTGGCACACTTTCATACCCTACATGAGAGTATTGGAATAAATTCTGCAAAAGGTAGATTCAATAGGAGGTTCAGGAAGCAGTGACATAAAGAAGTGGCATTACATATAGCTGGTGATTTATAGGATAATAAGGAATACACAAAAAGAAAGTTTCCTCTATTACGTTTGTATATATGAACACATTTATCTAACATTTAAGCTTACACTAGCATATAGCATTTGATGATATATGATATATGGTACAGGATACTCATAATACTCATAAATACAGGAAGTAGGGTGTACAATGACTAAGTGTCTAACTTTTATTACTCTTAACTGCATTTTTTCATTGGTCCATATCTGGCAAGAGGAGTTAGCCTGTTTCACCCTGCACAGCGATGTTAGTAAGATTATTTGATACCTGTGACAACCATAGGTAATCGTGCCCCATGAGAACCATTGGCACGGCTTTCTGTTAGTTTTGGAAGCATTTCATGATAAAGCAGTGGTTGCTAAATCCAAGAGTGCCCTTTGTCCCCATACAGCAGCACCCATTGCGCCTTCTTTGCATCGGTGTTTCAGGTGTTTCAAAACACTGGTTAGTTGCGTTGCCTCTAAGAGTAGAGTCGGGCAGAAAGGACAGCGGATGAAGCGCATTACCATGCGCCTACTGCTGTTATGATGAGGAAGTGATGATTTCTTACACGTAGTACCTAAAACAGTAGACATGATATCAAAGTGCCACACCTTGGAATGAGGATATAAGTCAGGGGCAGAAAACTTGTCCATCATGGATAAAGCCCTGTGTTCAGTCTCTAGTACTGCACAAAGGAAAAACACAGCAAAAAGCCAGAGGCTAAAACCACTGCAAACCTTAATCACACCTTCATTTCATGTGCATGTATGTTCCTGTGTGTGTGCATGCATACATGCATGTGTGTATGAGTGTGTGTGTGTGTGTGTGTGTGTGTGTGTGTGTGTTTTCCAGCTACTGTTTGTTACAGGTTAGGAACAGTGGCTGAAGTCCAAGAATCAAGACTACAGTGATATCAGTGGCTATAATGCTAGTCTATACTTGTAGTCACCCCTGCCCCCAGACCATGGCATGTTAAAATTCAAGCAGATTATAAAGATACAACGTTATAACAATTAAGGTGTTTTAAAAAGGCATTCGATAGTCTGTTTCCAACATTTTGCTGAGTGCCTGCTTTCTCCCGTAGCAGTAGTATTGAATGCAATGACAGACAATATGGGCGTTCACTAGCCTTTGCTGTCTGTCACTTTCTGCCCAGCCTATCAGTACTCTCTTACTGTTGGGATCTGTAGCTGTTTGGAGTCCCAAAGGTAGACTTTCTTGGTTTCCCAGGTTAGAAGGTATTTATTAATTAGGGATGACATCTGCCAAGCTTATTTAGGTGGAGTTTCTCCATATATCCTACAAACCCCTGCAGAGATAAACCTTTCCATACCGTGGAAAGCTTCTTGTCCTGCTAGGTAGCGCCAACCTGGAGAGAGAGGACAGAGGTATGGGTTTGCAATGAGGGTCCTCCCAGACTCATTCTGGGTTAAGTGTCCTCTTTCCTTTCTCTTGGGAGTGAAAAATCCCCACATGGAACCAAACCTCTTGGCATCCTGTTCCCATGTCTGGTACTTGGACCCGTACCTTTGTCCAGCGTTTAGTTCAGCTTTACCATCAAGTTCTCCATTAACTTGGATTGCCTTAGTGATGCAGCAGTACTGAGCGGTAAGATCCTGTTCAGGGGTATGAGGAATAAAACAACATGACTGGCAGCAAGTGTAGATCGTAAGTGTTTGTTATGAGGTTACCCCTTCCCTCCCTTACTGTAATCGACATGTAGCACACAGAGTACCTACTGCGACAGTTCTTAGTCGTGGATTTCTTGCAGTCGGTGGTATCTGGTCTTACATGGCTGCCTAACGAAGGCCATGCATTGAAGACTTGGTCATTACCCATGCCTCACGAGGTCGGACCTAGACAAGGGAAACTAGGTCATGTGTCCTTCCAACCTACTTGTTTCTCTCGTCTTCCATTTTTCTTTCTCTTCGTTCCCCTCTCCCTTCTCTTCCTTTCTCCCTTCCCCTCTCTTTTCTTCTGCCCCAATCCCATCTGCTATGAGGCAAAGAGACCTTCTGATATATGCTCCTCTCTCTCATTTGGAACTGAGCCATCACAGGCCACAAAGGTGGCCATGGAGTCAGGTGACCCTGAAGCCATGAATCCAAGAAAAGCCTTCCTCTTCTGAGCTGTGAATCTTAGGTAGTTGTCAGGATGTATGAAATGCTGAGGACAGAGGGCTTCTCCACAGCCTCAAGCAAATGGCCTCTTATTCTTACTGACAATGAGAATTAGTCTCCCATAAAGTCAGTATGGAGTTATGTATATATCATTGTAATGCACGTGCACGTTAAGGGCTACTCATGCATTTTATAATGGTGCAGTTTAAACAACCACCCCTGCCCTTAGGAATGAGAGTTCAGCCTAACGTAGAGCTAGGCACAATTAATATTCCCATCATTTGGGTGAAAACTCAATCCATGGGATTATTTTCCAGCACAGTAGTAATAAAGGAAAGGTTTTTATTCCTCATCGACTACTTTAATTTTGGTTCTGCCGGTAGCTACAGCATCCCTGGTAAGTTCTGTTACTTCTCCAGCCTTGCATTCTCCATACCCACATAGCATAGATAGTAGAACCAATCTCCCAATGTGTCTATCAGGATTATATTTAGGTAATAAAGGCCAAAGGCTGACGAGCAAACCGTTAGTATTTTCGGTATTTGTTACCTCTATTGAGACACGGCATGGGGCTGTTCAGGCCCTGCCTCCTGAGTGGCGGCGTGGCCAGCCCTGTTCAGCTGTAGCAGGCGCACCTTCCATTATCCAGACCAATGTTCCCCTCCAGTGATCCAGACAATTGACAGTCCTTCGCACTTCTATTCTCTTCTTGAAAAATGTATTAACATTATCTCATTAAATCCAAATGTCTCTATGGAGTGTCTGTTAGCAATTACACATTAGCCATCCATATTTCCAAGTCACCACGGTGCTCTCAAGCGTGTGCTCTAAGTAGAGAAGTGATAAGAAGGAGACAGTCGTCCCAGAAGGCTGTGTCCACCTGAGGTCACATTGCTGGAGCTAATGCACAGGGTGTCTGACGGCATGTTGATCTGATCTGGTGTCTTCATTTAAACAGGATGGAATGATAAAGTTGCGTGAAGAAAGGCTTGATCTTTTAATTTAAAAATAGGACTCCCCCTTCCTTATAGAGTACACTTGGTCTTGTTCATTTGATAGGGGGGGTTTACTCTTGGCTTCTTTAAACACTTGGCACTTGGATTTCTTATTTATATACATGGTAATTGCACACCAGACTACTTTTCCATGCTTAAAATAGAAGACTCATTTGTGAGACTCTAATCCTCAAAGCTCAGACTGTCTCATACACGCCCTGTTCCAAAGAACCATTCTTTCAGAGACCAGAACTCTTCTGAGAGAGGAACCCCATGCCTTTGATTCATCTGACGAAGCCTGTATGATTGAGCTGCAAGTTATTCGGCATTTCCACAGTGTCTATGTGTCAGTTCCACAGGGCGAATAACTGATTGCTTTGCTGCAAAATGTGGCAAAGTGTTAACTTCCTGCCCCTGCAGGGTCAATAAATAGGATGTACTTTAGCCACGATGGTTAATACACCCAAGTCCATTTAGTTAGAAAAATAAACCTATGTGCCATTGGTATCTTCTCTAGCTTGACCTTCTTTCTTGTGAATAAAATAGGGAATTTTATTTATAACGTGAAAACTCTAATGTTTAAAATTTTTTTCTCCATGCAGTTTTTTTAAGTGTTGCTGTCTTATTTGAATACAATTGCATATTCATGGCAGAGGATGAAGAGTGAAACTAGTTGGTTATTTGTGCCTCTCACGAGAGGAAAAATGACCTCCATTCTCCCTTCAGTTCATGGGGTCCTTGCACTTTTCCTCAGTGTGCAGTAGCCAGAGGAGCCCCCGAGAGGAGCAGAGGGGCGTTTTCAGTGGCTACCTCTCTCTCCATTTCAGATTCATTGTGAAAGGAGCCCAAAAGCAAATGTGAAGATTTCTCCACTCCGATTTAAAATAATTTAGAGAGGAACTGTGAACACAATATTTTCTCCATTGAAGATCATTTTATACTGAAGTTTAATATAGGTTTTACGATTTCTATTTCGAACTTGGGCTCCGGAGGGTGATGGTGAAGTGCGACATGCTCAAGCTGTTTCCTGGGGATGAGAATGAGGGAGAACATAGCCCACACAGGACTAGTCAGGCAGCTCTGAATGCAAATGTCCATTGCATCTTGCATGAGTTTTATGTATATTTTCTGGAGAGAAAAAGCAAAAAGCTCTTCAGTGTAATGTGTAATTGAACATATATGGAAACAAAATCTCATTAAAAAGAAAAAAAATGACTTGGATCTCCTCTGCAACTCCCATCCTGTCTATATAAAAATTCGAAGTATATTCATCTAACGACAGTCTGTGTATTTTTTCCTGTGTCCCCGCCACCACCCCTGCCCCAAATCTCTATGTTGAAATTCTGAACCACAGTACTGCAGACCCCATTGGAAGCGGTGATTATTAGGTCAATGGGCTGCTTCCTAATCCATTGTAACTGATGTTCTTATGACCCAGGGAGGGACACTACAGAGGTGACACAGAGTGAGAAGCGGTAGGAGATGGCCAACACTGAGCAATGTCAAGAGACTGAACCTGCCTCCACTGTCTTGATCTGCTGTGCTGCCTAATTAGGAGACACCATTTCTGTTGTTGATGCTACCCAGGCTGCATCATTTGGACACCTCTAACAAACTAATCCATGTCTAAAGAACAGTGCTTTGTTACTAGTTAGAGTATTTTCTTAAAATATTGTTAATTACCAGATTTTGCTTTTTTTCCCCTTCTTGTACCACGTGCGGAATGGGAACAGATTAAAGAGACGCGTTTTGCCTTGAGGAAAAATGTGTTTAATTAAAACTGAGCAGAGAGTTTTGAGAAAGTCGTGTTTCTGGGAGATTCTCCATTTATACACTTAGACTAGAGTAAATGACGCTGAAAGGGTTGTACAGCCCCAGTTATTTCTGACTTCTCCGAAGACAAGAATTCTATTTTGGGTCTGTACTTCATTAAAAATTTAGCGACATGTAACTATGGAGCTTGGGGTAGCCGTGTGGAATTGTCCTCTCATTGGATAATTTGTTGCAGAAATGGGTTACTATGGTGTTCCACTCTGCGGCAGATTGAGTAATTGATTCTAAGGGCTTCTTGCAGTCTATACTGCTGCCTTTGACATGTTCATTCTGCTGTGGAGATGCTGGGCCAGCATCTAGAGATATGCATGTTTCATAATCGAGACAGGATATAATTCTATTTATGATAATATTAAAGATAAGGAGAGTTTGCCTCACTCATCTTTAGTGTATATATAACTTAAAGTTACTGACCATGTCATAGACACTTGGGAAAAGTTGGCATCTCAGTTAACAAATGGAGCTCCTTCCCACCATCATTGAATTTTTTTTGTTTGGACAGTGTCTCGCTGTGTAGACCAGCGACCAGCATGAGATTTTGAACTCAGGGAGATCTGCTTGCCTCTGCCTCCTGAGTGCTGGCATTGTAAATGTGTGATACCACATCCTACTTCTGTCATTGGAATTCTTAGAGAGACTGCTTTTAAACTTGTAAATTACACTGAGCTGACCCCTTGAGATGACGTTGAGATGTTCTGACTAAACAAAGGATGGCTTGTTATTGTCCGGTGTTCTGAGCCCTCTTGTTGCTTACTCATTTATCATAAAGCCACAGGTTTCCTTATGACCTTTCACTCTTCTCCTTCCTCCCACAGCTATGCCAGTCTGCCTCCATGGATGTCACTTGTATCTATTACCCCTCTCTACACCCTTCCAGAGAACCCACTTTCCCCTCTCACAGCCCCTTTGTACTCTCATGACCTTTATCTGCACTCATGTCCACATAAATATGCTCACCTTAATCTTAGAGGCTAGGCAGGCTCTGCATAGGAGGGAGTATGTGGTTTTGTCTTTGGAGATCGGATCAACTCCACTGATGTAATAAGTTCCAAATTTGTCATCTTATCTTTCTTTTTGGATGTATAAAGTGTCATTGGCTTTATCTGCATCCGTTGTTGGATATCGATGTCATCATGTTACCTTGCTATTGTAGTAGAGAAACAAGTGTTAGATGTTCAAATGCTAGTGTCTCTGTAGAAGGTTGTAGCATGCTCTAGGTGTGTGTATGTATCCCTCTGTAGTGGGATAGCTGGGTCAAGTAGTGGTTATACATCTTTCTTTTCCCGAGAACTCTCCCCTCTGATTTCACTAGTAGTAAACCAGTTTACTATTTATATTCTTGCTAGCATTCAATGTCCTTTTCCTTGGTAGCGGCCATTCTGATTGGGTTGAGATGTGGTGTCATAAGTATTTTAATTTGCTTTTTTCTCATGTCTAAGAATGTCGAACCTCTTTATAAGTATATGTTGATCATTTCTCTCTCTGAAAACAAATATACATATATAAATAATAAATATAAATGTATATAATGCATTCTGGCTACTCTTCCCCTCTTATTTCCCTTTCACCTCAGCCAGCCACTCCCCCTCCCTACACAGCTCTGGTTTTCCATTCGTTACTTTTCATTTTGTGTTCCGATGGTGGACTGTAACTGTATGTCTGTGAACCCAGGTGTGAAACTATAGACACGGGTGAGCTCATCAGTGGGTACAGCTGGGTGCTGTGACTTCCCATCTCCCATAACCTGCCATTGACAATAATTTATCACTAAGTGGTAGTACACATTCTCCATTCACAACTGACTGCTGGGTGACCAAATGCCAGTGGGTACAGCCATTTTCAATTCATGATTGCCATGACCTTGGCCTGCTTAAAAGACAACTTTTTGCAATCATTCTCTTATCTTCCAGATCTGACCTTCTTTCAGCCCTGCCTCCCACAGTATTTTTGAATCCTTTAAGGGGTTCATTTTAAGCATCCCATAGGGATGCTGTAAATCTGTTGTCATCCCATATTCTTAGTATCTTGTGTAGCCATGGGTCTCAGAATTGACTTTCACTCACTACAAAGAGAGGCTTCTTTGATTAAGCTCCCTTAACCTTTGGATGTGAGTACAAATATAGATATTTGAATGTGGTTTGAACCTTTTCCAATTTAGCTAACCAGCAGGAGTTTTCTCCCCCTCCAGGGGCCTGAGTCATACTCAGTCATCATTTTTTTGATCAGATTTATAGCATTCGGCCCGGTTTTCTCCTGTGCAGTATACATCAATCCAACCAGGAAGCTGTTGGTTACCACCCCACCCCCACCCCACCCCCCCACACGTAAGAGTTGTGCCAATGGGCACCATTGTATCAGTGGGTGCACCTTGTCTCATAGGCTGGACTTATGGTTCGTAGAGTTCTTACCTGGGTAAGATCACTGACGCTCTTCCTCCTCTAACTGACTGGAGAGCATCATCCAGCACTTTCCAGCGTTTCTGAAAGCTACCCAGCAGACAGGGAGCTTCCATCTGGACTGTGCATCTGGGACTTGTGATGTCTTTAGCACTAGGATCTTGTCCTCAGGTTTTTTTGAGCAAGCAAGAGGAATGCCAAGAACCTGCATCCCACACTTGGTACTGGGGATTTTGTCCAGTGACCCGTTACTTCCGAGACTGGCACTGTCTGGCCTTAGACAATATTTGCTGAATCTTTTATGTTTTTTAGTTGGGTTACCAGATAACAAGGTTCATTATGACCTTTCATACCTCCCTTGTTTTGATTCTTCCTTTTCCCACCCTCGTGTCTCTACCACCCTTCCCTGTTTGAACCCCTCTGCCCCCAGTTTCCCACCCTTTCCACATTCATTTATGTGCAACTGCCTCTCTTCCTTTAAGGTTTCCTGCCCCCGTCCAGTGTCTCCTTTCTAGATTTCTGGTTTCTGGAGATGCCCTACATTCAACACAGAAGCGAGGCAGAAGCTAATCTACACATGTGAGAGATAACATGCCGTGTCTGTCTTTCTGGACCGATCACTTCCCTCAGCATAAAATTTTCAAGCTTCACTTGCTTTCCTGCAATTCTCTCACTTTGCTTTTGTTTATAGCTGAATAGAATTCCATTTCGTATGTATATTCTGTTTTCCTCACCCATTCATCTGTTCATAAACCTCATTAACAAATGGCACAGCGACCACTGGATATCAATAAGTAAAGAATGTAAATTATTCCTTGTATCTTACCCTGAACCATAACTCTACAAATGGATCAAAGACCTCTGGGTATGACCTGATATCCGGAAACTGCTACAGGAAAAATTAGGAAGTACATTTCAACATGTAGGCAAAGGTAAGAATATTCTGAAAGGGACTCTGGTCCCTCTGGAAATGAGACCAGCAGTCCATAGAAGGGATTTCATGAAACTAAAAAACTTCTGTAGAGTAGAGGAAACTGTTGTTTGAGTGGAGACAGCTCACAGAATAGAAGAAAATAAATATTTGCCAGATACACATCTGATAGGGGACCAATAATTTAAAAAAAAAAAAAAAAACCAAACCCACAAAACTATACTCCAAGGAAACAAACCATGTGATTAAAAAAAAAAAAGGGCCATGAAACTAAACAGAGAGTTCTCACAAGAAGAAATTTGAATCGCTAGGAAAATTAAAAAAAAAATTAACATTCTTAACCATCACAAAATTCACATTTGAACTTCTTATGGATGCCATATCACCCCAGTGAGAACACCCATTCTCAAGGACACATGTGTTGGTACAGCATGCGTTGGTCTGGATGGGGAGGAAAGTGAGAGGGAAACTACGGTGGCTGTTGGAGAAACCATCCTAGGAGTTTCTCAGAAAGCTGCAAATGGAACTGCACTGTGACCCATTTATACCACTCCTGGACAGGTACCCTAAGGAATCCATAGCCTGTTACAGAGTCACTGTACAGATGTGTTCGGGAAACTTGATTCCCAGCGTCTGGGAAGCAGGACGGTGCTTCTTTGTCCTGTAGATTTGATGATACATTTTTGCCGGTCCTTTACATATTCTAGGTTGTAACTTTGTGTCTGGAGTAGATGACAGGTTTATTTCTCCCATTCTTCACTGTCTTTTCATCCTGGTGATTGTTTCCTTTGCTGTGCAGAGTTTTTTTAAATTTAATGTCACTCAAACTGTCGGGTTTTGGTGTTATTCTCTAAGTTACTGGCATCCAATTCACAAAGTTCCTGCGTATGCCTGTATCTTGAAGTGTTTTCCCTTAGCATTTTAAACATTTCAGGTTTCAAATGAAAGCTTTTGACGTGTTTTGAATTGATTTTTGTACAAGATAAGAAGTGGGGATTAATTTCAGTCCTTGGATAAGCGGTTTGGACAGCACTGTTTGTTAACATTCAACGAAAACCAAACAACGAAATATTTCCTTACATGTAGCAAATCTGTTTTTGTCTGATTGAACAGAATAATTTTTGTTAAGGAAGCAAGTTGAGAGCTTACGTGCAGGCCGCTGATATCCAGTCTTGATAATGTTCATGTGCACACAGACCATAAAACTCCATTATAAACATAAACATTTGAGGGACTTTTCTCCTTTATTTTCAGATACTCTCTTAATGTGTTTCTGAATCTTCTCGATAGCATACTGTTGATTCTTCACACCCCACAAGTCTGTGAACTTTCATTTGCCAAACGTGGTCCACTTATGTTTATTATAATCTTTGATATGGTTGGGCTTAACTTTCTTCTTATATGATGACAATTTACTTAGTATGCTATTTTTTTTGGGGGGGGGAGAATTTCTCCTCTAACTTTCTATTTACCTTTCTTCCTTGCATTTAAGATTTGTACATCTTACTAATAAAAATGTAGCAAATGCTTTTGAAGATGTAAGAAAAATACTAAAATCTGTGGCTTTGGCGTTAATTGTATCTGCACTCTCTTCTGAATATGTCAAGAAGTCGTAACAGGATTTTCTCTTCTCCTTGCTTTCTTGCCCTTCATCCCCTATTCTAGCCAAGCCTTATGTTGAAGTACTGTGTAAGTTCCTCAATATATTTGACTCAGGTGCTAAGGTATCTCTCAGTCAGAAAGCTAGTCAGTGTGGTATTAGGGATACAAAGTCACTGCCTTTGTTACTTTTTCTGTTTGTTTTAGTTTGTTTGTTTGTTTGAGACAGGAAGTGCCCTGGAACTCACAATGAGCTCACAGGGAGTTCTGTCACTACCTTTGACTTCTTAGTGCCAACCACACCCAGCCAAATCACTTCCCTTTGAAATATTGCTCACCAGTTTGAGGCTATTGCTATCTCCCTTCATAGTTTCTATGCCATTGCAGTCTGCCTTTCCTCAAAGAATCTGGGGAAAATTTGATTTAAACCTGAGTTTATTCCTGTTTCCACTATACGTTTCACTTAATACTCATTAAACATTTTATTATACTGATTCGATATTGATCATACAATAACTTCAGAGGCACCCTTGCCTTTACACTGTTACCTCTGTCTTCACAGTTTTAGTTCCTCTTCCCGTTAAACTCTATGCTTCTCTTTCATGGGTTCATCTTTCATGATTGTGTGCATTGATTCATGAGTTTAGGATTTTACTCATGTTTTTAGCTGAGAACCACTGTCAGTTTATTCTACGTCTGTCACTTGTTTCTGTTGATGCCATCAAAGGGCTATGATGTCATTTTATTTTAATTAAAAAATAAAATTATTAATTAGAAAGTCATGGTTATAAACTTAGGCATAATAGTATTTTTTCTGATGACTAAATGTTTTGAACATTTTTTTCTACACTGCCCTCTCCATAGACGCTGGCTAACTGAGTCTTTGCTTGGTACCCGGAGCCCGAAGGCCACACCTGTCTGTCCTGTTTTTATGACATTAAGTCTCCTTCTACCTTTCTGGGGAAGACTTAGGTTTCTCCCTGGGTTGACCAGTCTCATTTGTACTTAAAGGATTCTGCTATTTTAATCTAATCGTTTTCTTATTAATTTTGGAACTTTTCTTTGAAAATTTATTCCTAATTACATTATACCATTCAGGATTCCTCCAAATGGCTGATTAGATAATTTCTTTCTTTGTGGTCATGAATTGTTAGGTTTTTTTTAAAAAAATGTATTTTTAGTCACTGTGTCACATTCGAGTAGAAAGGAGACTAGAGAACATATTTATTATTTTCATTTTAAATTCATTGTTATCCTTGGCACACAGGTAATGGATGTCATTGTGACATTTCGTTATTTGTATCATCGTGCTTTCTTTTATTCAACTTCTCTACTATTCTGCCCAGTCATCTCAAACTTTCTTCATGTGAGTAGTCCCCCCTCTGCTTTCCTGGGTGTGTATATAACCAGATCTAGATTCTGCATAGGAGGGAAAACATGTGATATAGTAGTTTTTCTTCTTTTTGTCACCCTCAATTTATCTCCTTCCTCCTTCATCATAGGCTCTCTTCCACTTTCATGATATCCATATCTGTTTTCTACATGGGTTTAAACACACACACACACACACATGCACTCTCATACACAAATATGTTCATAGGATGTATGAAACCATGAGGTGTGCTACATTTGACCTGTGATCAATAGTTTATTGATCTCTAATTTAGATTATGTCACAATACGGAAAATGCTCATAGCATGTTGAATGTGTGAACCCAGATCATAAAACATGTATATTGAATGTTCATGATATCTATATGAAAAAGCAGTCGCCAGCAAGAAAGGCCCGGGAGAAGGCTGTATTGAAATACTTTTAGCTCTCCCTTGGTTCAATTATGGGTAAATTTAATTCTACATGTGTTTGCTTGTATGTTCTGAATTTGTACTATGACTGTTTATTGCATTGTTTTAAAAATGTTCTTATATTGAAAAGTTATTTATCCAGTGTCAGCGAATTGTTACATTGATACAATCTGTTTTGTTTTCCCTCTGTTTTATGTTCAGCCAACAAGTCCCAAATTTGGAAAAGCTGACTCATACGAAAAACTGGAAAAACTAGGGGAAGGATCATATGCAACAGTATACAAAGGGAAAAGCAAGTAAGTTAAATGTTTTCAGGAATGCATCCTATGTGCAGTGCGTCTGTTCTCAGTGTTGAATAACAGTATATTTAAACAATTCCGTTTTACTGCATAGTAGACTCTCTAGCTGTTTGGTTTCCTAGCTCCTGTGAGCTTGCTTCAAAGGAGTCTGAAAGCTAGCGAAAGTGGTTTTCTTGGGGGCAGGTTGTCCTGCGGACTTCTCTAGTTCATCCTAACTTTGCTTACTTTTTCTCAATGGAGCAAGAATACTGAAATGGGGATTATTTTCCAGGCGAATGAAGTAATTAATTCCTTATTATTCTTTCATTTTTCCTTTTATTAAAATGGATTATAGTTTCCCCTCCCTCTACTTTTCTCAGTTCCTCCCTCCCTGCCCTGCCCTTGGGATCTACCCCCCTTCCCACCCCTCATTAGAAAAGAACAGGCTTCTAAGAGATCATAACCAAACCAGACAAAACAAAATATAATAAGTTGAAGAAAAACCCATCATGTCAAAGTTAGACAAGGCAGCTCAACAGGGGAAAAGTGTCCCCAAAGCAGGCACAAGTGTCAGAGCCCCAGCCATTTGCACACTCAAGGATCTCATGAAAACACCAAACTGGAAGCCATGATATATCCACAGCGGACCTGGTGCAGACCCATGTGGGCCCTGTGCCTGCTCCTGCAGTCTCTGTGAGTTCATAGGCATCTCGCTTTGTTGATTCAGAGGCCTCATTTTCCTGTGTCTTCCACCCCCTGGCTCTTCCACTCCTTCTGCCTCCTCCTCCATGATTCTTTGAGCTCCTAGGGAGAGGGATTTGATGGAGACTTTCCATTTAGACTTTCCATATAATGAATGGCCATGGGCCTCTCCAACTCTTCGCTTCTGCTCCGGGAGGAAGCTTCTCTGATGATGATTGGAGAAGGCACTGGGAGTTATTCTGTTGACACTTTTTTAAAAGGACAACTTTACCCTGGGTCTTTGGGCTATTTAATCTCTGGTTCTTGGTCACCAAAGCAGTGTCAGGCGTGGTCTGTGTCTCACGGAGTTAGATACAAACAAGGTGTCAGTCGGTTACTCCCACAAGCTTTGCTTGCAGACGGGACATCATATGGAGATTGAAGATTTATAGCTGCATTGTCAGTGAATTGGCAATGTGTGGAGTACCTTCCTATACCAAGACTCCAGCCCATAGTCGGAAGGTCCTAGGTAGGCACCAGATAGGGTTCTCCATGTTCAGTAAGTTGTGTAGCTGTTGTCTTTAGAAATGGCAACTTGCTCTCAGTTAGGGGAGATTATTCTGTAATTTCTGTCTTGGCAACAGCCTGGATTGTTTTAGGGATTCCCGTGGATCTCTTTTGCTAACAGTGCAATTATGTGTAACTCATTCCCACCACTAGAGGTTTCATTGGGTGAGAAGAGATGGGCTATTGGGGCTAGGTCTTGCCCATTATTTAGTGATTTCATTTAGATTACTTTCATATATGTATTTATTTTAGAAATCTTCTGTATTAGGGTTCTACCCTATCTCTCACGTAGCCCTGAAATGTAGCTATCTTTCCCTTTATTTTTCTCCCTCATCCCTCTCACCTCTCCCCTTCTCTCTTGTTCCAGCACCCCTGTTATCTATCCATAAATATTTATTTCCTTTCCCTTTCCTAATGAAATCTATTTATTTCCCTTATTCCCTTACTCTATTCCTTCCCTCTGTGGTTCTATGAATCGTAGCTTGCTTTTCATTGACTTAAGAGCTAATGTCCACCTATAAGGGAATACATAGTCTATTTGTTTCAGAGCACTGCGTTACTTCACTTAGGGATTTTTTCTAGTTCCATCCATTTACCTGCAAATACCATTATTTCATTTTTTGATGGCTGAGTAATACTCTATTATGCATATGAACCACATTTTCTTTATCCATTTTTCTGTTGAGGGACATTTGAAGTCGTTTTAAATTTCTGTCTACTGTAGAGTAGGAATGAATCAGTTGACCAAGTTTGCCTGTGATAGGATGAAGCATCCTTTGGGTATATTCCCAAGAGCTACATAACTGGATCCTGAAGCAATTCAAGTCTCATCTTCCTGAGGAATTGCAGTTCTGATTTCCACAGTGGCTGTACATGTTTTCACTGCCACCAGCAATGGATGAGCGTTCCCCTTATCCTGTATCCTTGCTGCATTAGTGAGCTGTCACCTGTGTTATTGTTTGTAGCCATTTTGACAGACATAAAACGAAATCTGAAAGTAGTTCCGATTTGCAGTTTTCCAATGGCTAAGGGTCTTGAACATTTCTTCAAGTGTTTCTCAGCCATTTACATCAACTTTCTCTGTTTAGATCTGTACCCCCACTTTTATTTGGGTTGCTCTCTTAATATCCAGTTTCTTGAGTCCTTAATTTTGAATATTAGCCCTCTATCAGATGTGCAGTTGATAAAAGATCTTTTCCTATTCTATAGGACACTGAATTATGGCATCCTCTTTCATGTAGAGGATTTCCAGTTTCATGGTGTCTTATTGGTTAATTCTTCTTCTAGTACCCGTGCTAATGGCTTTCTCTTCAGAAGTCTCTTGCTGTGCTAATGAGTCCAGGGCTATCACTTTTCTATCCATTTCCGTGTCTATGGGCGCCTGCTGACCTCTCTGATGCATTTAGAGTCGAGTTTTGTGCAGGGTGATGAATATAGATCTACCTGGACGCTCCTAAAGGCACAAGATGGTGAAGATTCTGTCAGTTTTCAGCCTGTCTCTCTGGTTTCTTTATAAAAATCAGGTGTCCATAGGTATGTGGCTTTATGTCTGGTCTTCAGATCAAATCCATTGATCAACATGCCTGAGCCAGTACCATGATTTTTTAAAAATTACCTTAGCTCTGTACTACAACTTGAAATCAGGAATTGTGTTGGATTTTTGAGGGGATTGCATTGAATCCGTAGATTGCCTTTAGTAGAATGTCAATTTTACTATACTAATCCTACCAATTCATGAACACATAAGATTTTTTTCAGTCTCTGATATCTTCTTCATTGTCTTCAATGATTTGAATTTTTTCTTTCTTTTTTTTTTTTTTTTTGGAGCTGGGGACTGAACCCAGGGCCTTGCTCTTGCTAGGCAAGCGCTCTACCACTGAGCTAAATCCCTAACCCCCTTGAATTTTTCATAGAAGTCTTTTACTTGTTTGGTTAGGGTCACCTCAAGCCATTTTAAGATATTGTAAAAGGTATGTTTTCCTGATTTCTTTCTTAGTTCATTTTTCATTTATCACTGACTTTCGTGAATTAATTTTATATCTAAATACTTCACTGAATGTGTTTATCATCTTAGGAGTTTCCCATTGGAATTTTTAGGGTCATTTGTATGTACTATCATATTATTTGAAAATAAAGATACTTTGATTTTTTTCCTTTCCAAATTATTTCCCCTCGATCTCCTTCAATTGTCTTATTGCGCTAGATATGACTCCAAGTTCTATAGTGAATAGGTATGGAGAAAGTGGACAACCCTGGTTTTTTTTTTCCTGATTTTAAGAGAATTGTTATGAGTCTCTCTCCATAAGATAATGTTGGCCATGGGCTTGCCATAAAGTGTTTTTATTTTGTAGAGGTATGTCCCTTGTATCTCTGATCTTTCCAGGACTTTTATGATGAAGGATGTTGATTTTTTTTCCCCAGCCTCCTCAGCATCTAAGTAAATGATCGTGTTTTTTCTTTCAGTTTATTTATATTGTTGATTACATTTATTGATTTATATATGTTGAGCCATACCTGCATCTCTGAAGCATACTTGATCATCATAGATGATGTTTTGTTGTGTTCTTGGATTTGGGTTTCAAGTATTTTTTGAAAATTTTTGTTTCTATGTTCATAATTCTCTTTGTTGGGTATTTATGTGGTTTAGGATTCAGAGTAACTGTGGCCTCATAAAATTAACCGGGTTATGTTTCTACATTCTGGCATAATTTAAAGAGTATTGGCATTCTCTCACTGAAAATCTGACAAAAATCTATTCCTAAACCATCTCTGACTGTTTTGTATTTTGTAGTTTTCCCAATTTTGCATATCATAGGTTTTTCCAGATTTTGGAAAACCAAAAAACTCTTTAGACATATTTCTGAGCCTTTCTTCCCTTACAGCCTCTATTCTGAAGGTGAGAAAATGAATGTATTCAGTACAAGAAAATTGTAGGAACCTTCTCTTTTAGCAATGACCGAAGGCAAATGACTTTTTCACCTTAATAACTTTACCAAAAGATACTGAAAATAATTTGGTACACCATCCCTGTTACAACATCTTTATAAAATCTGTGATAGGAATTGATAGAGAAAATGCAATGGAAAACTTTCTTTTAGGTCTAATTTGAGTAAGTGTGTGTGCATGTGTGTGTGCATGTGTGTATGTGTGTGTGTGCATGTGTGTGTGCATGTGTGTGTGCATGTGTGTAGGTGTGTGCATGTGTGTATGCGTACATTTGTGTGCATACATGTGTGTATGAATGTGTGTGCATGTGTGTATGCATGTGTGTGTGCATGTGTGTGTATGTGTGTGTTCATGTGTGTGTGCATATGTATTTGTGTGTGTGTGTATGTGTGTGTATGTGTGTGTGTGTATGTGTGTGTGTGTGTGTGTCTCTGTGTGTGTGTGTTCATGTGTATGAATGTGCGTGTATATGTATTTGTGTGTGCGTGCATGTGTGTGTATGTGTTTGTGTGTGTATGTGTGTGTGCATGTGTGTATGCATGTGTGTATATGCATGTGTGTGTATATGTTTGTGTGTGTGTGTCTGTGTGTTCTCATAGTTTTGATGAAGGTTTCTAAATTAAGAAGATTAAATATTCCTCATTAAGATTATGCAGGTAAGGGGTTGGGGATTTAGCTCAGTGGTAGATTGCTTGCCTAGGAAGCATAAGGCCCTGGGTTCGGTCCCCAGCTCCAAAAAAGAACCAAAAAAAAAAAAAAGATTATGCAGGTAAAGAAATATAGAAACGCGTGCTATTAAAAGGGAAACTGTGCTTTGAGAACTGTTAAAGGTTTTATTTTTTTCAATATCGAGTGAACCTGATAGCAAGTAGAGAAAAAAAATAGTCAGAAAGCTATACCATTAATGACAGCTTGAGAGCATGGAAGGTTAAAGTAATGCTCTGTACAGTGAAATAAAGATTATAGGGTTGTATCACAAGATTCTTCTTCTAAAAGAAGATTAGTAGTATTCATCATATAAAATGTACTTGTACGTTGAGGTTAGTTAGCACTGTGATGCTGACTGGCCATTAGAAAGCAATTATTTGGTATAAACCACAGTACTTATCTTTGCTCCATTTACCTCTCACGATGTCCTACATGATGTCTGCCACCACAGTCTTCTTTCACAAGTCAGCAGTCTTGGTGCATAGAGTTTCATCACCTTTGTGGGGTCACACAGGTGGGTAGCAGCAACACTTGTTTATCTCATGTCTTATTGACTGTGAGACATTTTTCCTCTTATCACTACACCAATAATTCTTATTATGCATGCTTTGAAGCCTTGGGAAGGTTTGGTCCTCATTGAATAATCCAGATGGCCCCTCCATATGCCCTGACTTTTTCCATTTGTGACTCAAACAAAAGCAAGTGTACTATTTGATGGAAAAGAAACAAGCACTTAGAACTGGCTGCCCACAGAAGATGCATTCACCTACCATGGGGTTAATAACTCTATTAGAATTTACCAGGAAGACTTACTTCAAAATCTTAGCGAGTGTTGAACTTTTTTCCATCCATTATTCCTGACAAAAAGAAAGACGTTACCGGTACTTTTAGTCTTGACGAAACATGATTCTGGACAGTTGACAGTTTTCATTTCAGTAGTTTTAAATGTATCTTGTCAGCGTTTCTTGACAACTCTCAAGTCAGCTGTAGAATTTAATTTCCTCCAACAGGAGATGAAAAGCATTACCCACTCACCTGACCCAGGAGATGCTAAGCTGCTTGGGCTCCACTCCTTTTGGGTAGTAGGTTCTGGATAAGACAATAGCAATGTACTTGTCTTACAGCAGAGTGTGAGAGTTGAGTGGTTTAGTGTGTCCTTAGAGTGCTACATAATTCAAGGGCCCCTTTAAACACTGAGGGCCTGCTTCTGTGCTCTTCAGCATTTCCTCACAAATGTCAGCATCCTTGCCTCTACCCTTCTATCTTTTCCTTTTTTTTTTCTAATCATTCTCCTCAGTCTCTCATTTTTTGCAGACAAGATGTTTGGACTCCAATATGTCTGTGCTTCTCTGTGAGGATTTCACACACAGGTTTCTGGTATTGATTTCTACCATGTTTAGTTTTCACCACCAATCTCATGGTGGTTCCTGGCCAGGCCTGGCCAAGCAAAGATCCACAAATTTGGTGGCTTAAATATCAGAATTTTGTTGGGTTACAGTTCTGAAGCTGGAGGTGAAAGGTCTAGGGGAGGGCATCATATGCCTTTCAAGGACTTCTAAGGATATTCTGTTCCATTCCTCTTTCTAGCCTTTTGGGGGTGGTGGTAATGGGGTTCCTCAGTTGTAGATTCATTACACCAAAGCTATTCTACCTTTAATCTCCACAGTGTTCAGTAGAACATTGTGCTTGTGTTCTGTTCAGTGTTCCCTTCGGATCAAGTTTATTTTATAAGGAATTATTGTCATTTATAATGACTTCCTTTTACCCTGGTGGGTCTTTGACATCCATAGTTGTTGTTTCACACACACTTTCTCCATGTCTGCCTATACACATCCTCGCTCTCTTTTTCTCTCTTTGACACACATACACACACACACACACACACACACACAAACACACACACACACACACACACACAAACACACACACACACCATGTGTAGGCCAGAGGTCAATATCAGACACTTTTTTCTATTGTTATCCACCTTAATTTTGAGACCGTGTCTCTTAATGAGCCTGCCAGTTAGTCTATAATGGTAGCCAGCAAGTGCCTGGGATCATTTGTTTCTACATTGCCAACTCTGGGGTTACAGTTGTACACCTCAGTGTCTGGCTTTTTCGTTGGTGCTGGGGATCCAAAGTCAAATCATCATGCTTGTATATTAAACATTTTAATAAATGACCTGTCACTCAACTCTCAAGACCATGTTGCCATATACTGATCCTTTCTGTGGTTTGGTTACAATGTAAACATGTTTTCTTGTGTTTACATAAGTAAATCCCTAAGAGTTATTCATTTGAAAACTCCCAGTTTGACATTGCATTCACAACAGGCTTCTTTCAGTGCCCGTGACATACTTTAGCTATGTCTTAGTTATTGCTTTTTTACCCACAATGTAAACAAAGCATATTGCTCTCAACATTAAGATATATGATGCCTTCTTATTCAAATTGTATATCTTCCTCTTTCTGCCATCTTCCTGCTGCATCTCAGTGGTGCGCATGAATGTCCTGGCAGATGTTTTCAGGAGCATCAACAATGCTGAGAAGAAAGGCAAACGTCAGGTCCTCATCAGACTGCATTCCAAAGCCATCATTTGATCCCTAACTGTGATGATGAAGCAGGGTTACATTGGTGGATTTAAGATGATCACAGAGCTGGGAAAGTCACTGTGATCCTCACAGGCAAGCTGAACAAGTGTGGCGTGATCAGCCCTAGATTAGATGTGCAGCTCAAAGACCTAGGGAATGTCAGGACAATCTGCCTCCGTCCCGTCAGTGTGGCTTTACTTACTGACGAGCTCAGCTGGCGTCACGGACTGTGAAGTAAGGCGAAAGCATACAGGAGGGGAAATCTGGGATTCTTTTTCTAGAGATATAAAACATCAATACAAGGCCTCCGTGAACTGGGGGCAAGATTATATGTAATGTTGGGATCGTGGTAATCCCTGATTCAGAAACCATGGAGTGGTAGAGCGAGGCGTTGTTGTTGTTGTTGTTGTTGTTGTTGGGTTCTGGCCGCTCATTCTTATAGGAACACAAATATTGTTCATTGAGTTCCTTTGTACAAGGCAGGCTGCCTGTTTGACTTCTGAAGAATGATTGGCTGCAATGTTTCTTTTTTTCCCTCTCTTTGAGATTTGCTCACTTTTTAATCATTTATTTTGCTACTCCTTGGGGAATTTAACTCCTTTGGTTAGTTTTCAAAATTAATTTACAATTTTAAAATTATAATGTGACTCCATCATTTCTTCTATTTCCTCCCTCCAAACCCTTCCCGGTACCCTTCTTGCCCTCTTTCAAAGTTATGCTCCTTTTAAAATTGTTGTTACGTGTGTGCCTGTGTGTGTATTTATTCATACATACATACGTACATACATACATGTACACCAGTCCATATGGTACTTGTATGTATATGCTTTCAAGACCGACCGTTCTGTATTGGATAATCGATTAGGGGATTTATAACCTAAAGAAGAACGTTCTTCCCACTGTCAGCTTTCTGTAGTTGCCTGTTGTTCTTTGTTGAGGGTTGAGGCCTCTCGGACGTTCCTCCTTCCATGAGAGCATGTTTGTTAGTGACATCCCTGTTCAGTACATGTTTGAGAAGTCACGTTGGTAAAACTGTGAATGTGGCTTCTCTCACATTCTAGGAGGCAGGATCACACAGAGGGCCCTGTTCCTCTGGCTCTGGCTCTCACCATCTCCTTGCCTCTCTTCTACAATGACTCCTGAGCTTAGGTGCAGGAGTCGTATGGGAGATGTATCAGTTGGGACTAGGATCTACTAGTCTGTGTTTTGATTGGTTGTGGTGTTCTGATCATTTCCACATGTTGCAAAGAGAAGTTTCCTTGATGAAGGGTAAGGACTATGCTCATCATCATCATCGTCATTGTTATCACCGCCACCACTAACGGCATAGTTCTCTGACAGTTTTATACATGCATATACTATATTCCCATTATTATCTCCACAAACATCTCACCTCCCCGATTGCCTATGCTACTCTTCTTCCTCCTAATGGTCCCTCTCCTAGATACTTTTGATTTTGTTTTGTAACTAGTTTCCTTTAACCAGGGCCATCTGTGTGACCATTTAGAACTACCCATTGGCAACCGATGGCAGTCACAGTGAGCATACAACTGAAGGCAGCGACTTACTCTCCCTATGACACTATTGCCAGAAGGGGAAGTAGAGACAAAGCCCCCCCTCTCCATGACCGGCTGTTGGCAGGCTCACTCTTGTGCAGACTCGGTACGGCCATCCTAGTTGCTGGAAGTTTGGGGCTGCGGTGGTTTATCTTGCCCAAATAAAGGCATTTCTTTTCCAGCTCTTTCTCTACTTTCCTGCCCTTACACCCTCCAACCCCGCTTCTGCAGTGTTCCTTAAAGCTGGGAGTGGACAGCATTAATGTCTCATTTAGGGTTGTGCATTCAACATAACTCATTCTCGGCGCCTTGTACAGCGGCGAGTCTGCATCTGTGGCCGCTCACTAGGCAGAGAGACTTCTCCGACGGTGGCTCGGAGTCCCATTGGTTGATGCGTTGAAGCATTTATTTGGCAGCCAGTTTGATGCTGAGTCAGTTTAGCTCAACAACGGCGGCATTAAGTACTTCCGCTAGGTCCTGTGGCTTCCCAGCCGTGGGATTTTGACTGGGTTTAAGGTGGTAGGCATGGGTTTATATCTGTGGTGTGTGCCTCAAATCTAATTAAAGCAACTTGTTATCCCCTTACCTGTCATGCCGCTACTCTATCAAGTGAGCACATCTCCTAGTTCCCAGTGCTCATGGCTACGTGAGGCCGTCGATGCCTTTAAGGACAAAGGACCTAGCTCAGTTCCAGCTTGATTCCTCCGTGACGTAACCAAGGCGAGTAATCTTGTGGAGGCATTGAGTCTTACCATCTTGAGACGTGTGACTGAGAAAAAGGCCAAGAGTCTGTGTGAATTTATGGCTTCTGGGGCCTGTCTGACCAACAACTCTTCAGGAGGTGTATCGTACTGGGCATTTGGGCTTCTGCTCAATAACCAGTGGCTTTAGACTGGAACTTAATCTTTAAGTGAGATGGTACAGGCGAAGTTATTCTATATCAGGTAGGATTTCTCTGTACGATATAAACTAGTATGTGATAAGACAGGTCCAGGTAAACTGGTATAATATTTCAAAACCGGAAGTAAAGCAAGGGCGGACTGCAGAATTTGAAACTGAAGTCGTTTTCAGTCCTGATAAGTCAAGTATGTCTCATCTCTGTGTTCCTTGTGGATATTTCATGGTTGCCTTTTGTGGCTTCAATTCCCTCACAAAAACAAAAGATTCTTGTCTTTTGGTAATAAGCCTAAATTTGTAGAACCCTGAAGATTTCAAAGTAAAAGCAAATGGATTCAGTCTGATATCGTGCAAATTTTGACTAAGCAAAAGTAGTTGAGTATTAAAAATACATCGGCTTTAAGCGCTACAGTGTGGATGGGTTTGTGGTTTGCTTCTATGTAGGTATCCATGCCTGCTTGGTTATTATAAATAGAGCTGAGACCTCCCACCATGTCAGCTCTCCAACATGATATATGCAGACCCTTATTCCCTTCGCTGCGGCTGCTGGCCGGGCAAACTTGAACTCTCCTTGAGCTCCAATGTGGGTCCCATGTGCATGGTAAAATTATAAAGCCTTGCTCTCTGCAGCTGTGTTAGCAGGGCAGTAAACGGGTAAGACTGTCACCACTTCCGGTTTCCCCAGACTCCGCATGTCACTCAGAGCTGAACAACAGGCTCTTTGTTCCATCTCTGGAACTGGAGTTCGGGGCTCATCTGTCCAGGTCACCCCACAGATGGTCGTGATCAGCAGTTATTTTCTCAGCTTATCTCTAGTTTCTGTGGAGGTGAAGAAGCCAAGGCCTTACGGCTCTGGAGCCTGCTAAGTGGCTTCTGAGGAACCTGCCCACACTGGTTTGTGCCAGCAGTAAACTGTTATCTCGGAGGTCAACAGGAACAATGGAGGAATTTGCTCACTTTATGTAACGTGAGATTTATGTGATTGAAAGTGCCACTCTTCCTTAGCATTTCATTCTGCCAATTTGTGCTGAATAATTGAACTTGAAATTAAACGACCTCATAAATTGAAAGGGTAGCCAAACCCAGACTGATATGTACTAAATGCATTTCAAAGAGCTTTTCAAAGCCCCAGGGAGAAACAGGGGGGAAGGAATGCTTTTAATTAAAACAAGCACTGTGAGGAGAAAGGCAGCAGGCTCTGGACCACCTTACCAGGGTGTGAGGTTACAGATGTGCCTCTTCCTGCTTGCCCTCAAGACCAGCTCCACTGAAACACTATCAACAGGAGTTGGAAAAATCGTGAAAGTCAGAAATCCCCAGGTGGAAAATACCGGATTCCAGGGTTATCGGGGTTTCAACCTTAACTTTTGATACATAGATTATCCTAAGAGGTCAACACTCCCTTCTCTCTGTCTATGTCTCCTGTCCCTTTCTCTGTCTCTCACACCCCCTTTGATTTTTAAAAATTTAATTTAATTTTTTTTTACTTATTCACTTTACATCCCGCTCACTGCCAGTCTCCCGGTCTTTGTGTGTCCATTTCTGGTTGTGCTGGAACTCACTCTTTAGACTGGAATGACCTTGAATTCGAAGAGTTCCTCCTGCCTCTGCTCCCAGAGTGCTGGGATTATAGACATGCACCACAATCACAACCAGCTCTGTCTGTTTCTCATCAGTGCTGATGCAGTGCCTTTTAGATTAGGGGTCTGTGGGCCTAAGCTGTTTGTATCTTGCTTCGAAGATCCAACTAGGATCAGCACAGTCAGATGTCGGATATCAAAATGCCACTGCAGCAGGCGACTGTGTGTTTTGTAGTCTAAAGCACATAGTATGGAATTACAATGTACAATAGGAGGAATGGGGTTTTTATGGAGTAGCTATGTAATAAAGGCTTGTCATATGATTTTCACTGTTCTTTGTGTAGAGGGGAAAGTTAAAAAAAAAAATGGGCTCTTATCCGAATGTATTCCAAGGAGGATAATAGCCCACCCACTCACAACAGCTAATTTTATTTTTTTGGGAAACATCGAAGCTTACTCGAATTGCAGATTTCCAGCCTCGATTTCCTTTGCAGGAAGAATGCAGCCATTAGACTTGGGTTCATCCGTACAGCTGGTTTCATTTAGTTTGCAGCAGATAAAACAAACAGTGCCTAATCTTTCTGACAAAAGCGGCAATAAGGTTATTGTTTAAGCGAGAAGCATGATTTCAATTATTAGACTGGCACATACTGGAACAACTCTCTATCAGACAGTGCTTATGCGCAGTGGCCTCTGCTAACCCCTTTGATTGAGTTCTTTGATCCTTTGATTGGGACACCCTCCACACAGTATTCGGATGTCAGAGTTTAGTGTCTGCACTAATTCTTTTTGAAAGATTCAATATGTAAAATCTCAGCTATTGTAATGATCATATTTCATAGTGCGAGGGCTCCTGTGTAGGGCGTGTTTGAGAAGGGGAGGAAGAGTGCAGTGAAGCAGCACCGTACTCCGGGAGCCGGCGAATCTCACCAGCTTACCAGAGTACATTTGACGTGCTCTGGGTGCTTTTATTGGTTCTCATCGCTTGGAATGTGGTAGTGACCACAGACATGGCCAAGAAATATCCTCTAAATTAACCAGACCACCTCCTGCAATTAAGAAGTAGTTGGATAAGATGTCAGGAGTACCGAGATTGACAGACCCCGGTCTAACCCATGAGGTACATGCACAAAGACAGCGCCTGTCTAGAACAGCCTGTTCTCAGTTTCTGACTGAGCACTTAGTGTTCTCTCCATGCCCTGGAGCTGTAATGAGTGAAACCCAGGCCTTCCTTTCAGAGCCTGTCACCTAATGGGAGAGGCAGGGGTGAACTAAGTCAGTAGATGGAAGTGTATACACTTGCAAATAGTGTGAGGGAATTCAAATAATGAGAGAGTGAGGTGGGGACAGGTATACTTTACATGGGTGGACATTGGGAACTTGTTGAGGAAGGGCCATGTATGCTTCTAATGGACAATTTTTTTTGACAGACAGGTAAGGAAAAATGTGTTCCAGACTATAGAAGAGTCCTTAGAAAAATGGTAGAACTGGGCATGCCCTGCACACTTAGAGAAAGGCATGAGACTAATGCCATAGCATGGTACATGGCAGTTTGAGAAATCAACAGTACCTTAAGGGTTATCCTTGGATATTTGTGCTTAAATAACTGCTCAGAATCACTCATCCAAAGTAGACTTAAACCAACGATCATTTATTCTGCTCACGGACCTGCAGTTGGTAAAGGGCTGGGTATAGTTTATGTCCGGTCACTGTGCACTGTTTTATGCAGTATGACTGGGATTCCAGGGGCTCACAATAGATGGCTGAACGCTTCTGCTGTTCTTCACATGGTTTGTTTCCTATTAGGTCAGTAAGCACTTCAGGATGTATAGAGACGGAAGATATCAGTGCTTACGTATAAAGATCGTGGACATTGTCACTTCTGCCTGACAAAGGGAAACATGCAAAGTAGAAACGAGGGACTTATCTTTAATCTCCCAGAGAACTGAGAACTGTGTTGTGAGGGACAAGTCACCATCCTAATCTCCAGAGAGATATGCTTACCTACAGTGCAACCTCTGAAGCCATAAATGGCAGATGCTTAAGCAATAATATGGAAGTGGGATGAATGGCATCAGTCTTACAAAGGAGTAGGAGGGGTGCTCTTGAGAATTCTCTGAAATGATCTTTCTTTGAAATATATGATATGACCCAGTTATAGAAAAGTGGCCTTAGGCTAGTTAAACCACATATTATATAAACTTTAGAACAGCCATCATGAAGGTTTAAGAATAAAGTATGAGAAAGAATGGAATCATATAATATTCTCATTTAAAATCAGTACAAGTGAAACAGGAAAGAAAGGCAAACACAGCTAGTTATAGGCACAAGTTATAGACATTCATACAACTATGTCAGAATAACTGTAAGAGGTCAAACTTTGCCAATTAAAAGAATCTTAATGGATAAAATCAAGACTCAGCTGTTGTCAATGAGAAATCCTCTGAATGCAGAGGGAGGTTCACATTAAAATGGAGGGGCAGGGTGAAAATTGACCATGTCAACAACTAATAGAAAGATGAAGTAGATATGTTAATTTCGGATTAAACAGGGATTTCTGTTAATCGAGAAGATCTTCAGGGATAAGAGGGTCATGATGATAAGACCAAATCCTCGGGAAATGTCTATATGCTAGAAAACAAAACAAATAGTTCTGAAATAAGAGGTGAGAAGTGCTGGAGGGTTCAGAGGTCAGGGAATCCCCCTGTTGTGGATGATCTTTATTCTTTGTCGGTAATCCATACTTCAAGTGGTTGGAAGAATCCGTGAGGATCTGACCAGCACTGTTACAACATATGAATTGAGATTATCCAATGGTTAAAGTATATTCACCTATTCTATTGATTATTGATCAAGTGTTCAAAGAGCAGACTCAAGGGTAGGAGACATATGCTACACTTCTCCATGGGGAGCATGAATATAGCTTTGGGGCCATGTTTAAAAGCCTCATGTGGACTTCGGGTTCATTCTGATTCGACTCACGGTTTTCCCCTTCTCTTGCTCAGTTATCTTCTCTGAGCACTTAACCTTAAATGATTTGTTACATTTAATCTTCAGATGCTCTATGTGGAGGAGTAAGGATTCTGTTTAGCTAAGATGCTTTGTTTGGAAGTGGACCTTGTTTCCTGACTTTCTAGCTAGAGTCCTAGTTTACATATTGTCTTTGGTCACTAGTAGTCATTATTTCTTTTCTACTATGAATATTGCCTTCATTTGCATAAAATATGATAATCTTACTTGTATATTGCTTTATGCTTCTTGAAAGTTGCTAGACTATTTTTCTCTTGAACAAAAGTGGACTAAAGTAGTATTCTAGGATCAAATTGAAGTTTCAAAAGCATTCATTTCGGTGACCCTGTGGAAGCATTTTGAATTCCATATGATCATCACTTGAAAAGTTTTCTTTTACAAGGTCTATAGGCTGAGCTTCATGATTTTTGCAAAAAATGATCAGTCTAAAATTCAGGTAACCTCTCATAAAACTTCCTATTCATAAGTAATGATGTCTCCAGAATAATTAAAGATAGCTTCAATGCTGGACACTTGAAGCATGAATTTACAAGTAAACTGAGGCTTGGGTGAAATTAGGTGCCATTTAATTCCATAGCCTACAAGGTGAAGCATTAAGGAAATTGATCAAATGTTTACTATTTATTTAGCATGAACTTGAGAAACACCCAGAAGTGTATGCTTTTAGGAGAAGTAATGCAAAGACAAGAAGCCCTGACGTTTCTAATATTAATATTCACATTAAATAACCGGGGTAAGATTGTACTATAGGTATTGTTTTATCAGAGATTTTAAAGTAGAGAAGATCATAGTAGAGCAGATGTTGGGAACATTAGAAAAGGGAGTAATCCTTCTCCTAAGTGTGGGTGGGTTGCCAGAGAAGTTCATCTTGAAAGTTGTGTCTGTGGTTATTTCCTGAAGCAGTGGGAATGATATATTATCTCTGTAGAATTTGAAAATGGGAAACATGATATGAGCTCATTGGCTTTGAACCAGCAAAATATCTGAGTTTAAAAAGCCTCAGACAGAGAGGAAATGATTTGAAGATCTCAGGCATAAGACATTTGTCATTTCTTTATGGTTGATTCATGAACAAATATGTTCATTCTTTCTAGCATTCCAAGGAAACAGACATTTCCCTGCAGAACAAATCCTTTCATGTTATAAAAGCTAATTCTGTCTCTAGTTTAGAATGGCCACTTTGGCTTTTCTGTTTTCAGGGATTTTAATCCCTGACCTTCCGGATCTGCAAACATTGTCTGAGTTGGAGGAAACTGTAAACATTAGGCACTTTGGTTAATAGTTGAAAGCCCTGTTGTAATCCTGTGGAGAATAGCATAGAAGTTGTTCTAACTGGATTGATGGGTTGGACTGGAGAGTGAATTTTGAGACAGCATAGAAGTCAGAATCTGTATAGTGGGCTAACAGAAGTCCCTGTTGTATGTCTGTTCAAACCTCTTAGAAGCACAGGAAAAATGAGATACGAGAAAGCAAGTACAAATGACACCTCCTGGGATTCCTTAGGAATCAGAATTCCCATTGAGAAAGCGATGGGCCTGACACTTAAAAAAAAGAAAGAAAAAAGAAAAACCAACAACAAAAACAACAAATTAACTTCCTGATCATAGAAAGTTTCAGTGCTAAACTCTAGGGAGTTCTGAGGGCCCCTGGTAGTGTGAGCAAATTGAAAGCCTAGTAGAATTAGGGAATTAAAATAGCGTTTTATTTCTAAATGGGATAGAAAGGATGAAGTAACAGAGTAGCAAGGAGAGAGGCAGGGACCAGGAGGATTTGTAGCAAAAGAGAGTTGAGGGTGCATAGGTGAGTGGGCAGGAGTGGTCTGACCCAATCTGAAAAGACTCCAGGCCGTTTGCCATTAGGAAAGGTTTTTTTTGGTTGTTGTTGTTTTTGTTGTTGTTGTTGTTGTTTTTAAAGTATGTGTAGGGGATTAGTGGCGTGGGGATTAGAATGGGAAACAAAGTAACAACAACAAGAACAACAGCAAACAGAGAGTGAAAGCCACTGTTCTGAGGGAGGAAGCAGGAAGACTCAGAGCTGAGGTTTGGCGACCATGAGCTGTTGGTTTTGGAGCCTGAGAGGTGAGGCATTCAATCATCTTAGCTTTAAAGGAAATGGGAGAAGGAATAGAGAGAGATGCTAGACTGAAGGCGTGAGTGGAAAGGAGGGGAGACATGGCTAAGGCAACCCTCGAAGTGTATTGTTGATGGAAAAAATTGAGGCCCGTTTCTGTCAGTTGAACTTTCTGCCAAATGTCTCAGATAACTGGTCTTCCCTTTCTGGGTCTCACAGTTTGTAGATCTGAATAGTTGTCGGCTTCAGCGTATTTCAGATTTAGACCATATGGAAATCATCCTCAGATGTTTCTACTGCCTTTGTATTTAGGGGGTCTAAGCAGCGGAGGGGCCAAGGAGCCTTGGTGTGTGGCTGCACTCTGGGCTGTTTTGACACCCGTGCTCCTGTGATTTGTTAAAGTAACATTTTCAGTCCTCTGAACCTCTTCTGTCATTATTTCTTTTTTCCTTGTAGCTAGAGTCATGGAATAAAGGAAAATTTTTGACATGGTTTATTTCTATAAAAATAGAGAGATATGGTTGACTAAGCACATTTAGAGGATTTGGAATCTGAATCACCATAGTCTGTTCCCAGTGAGTACCAGTTCTTACATGTTTCTTTATCGTTAAATAAATCTTAGAAAAGATTTGAAATAACACCATTTTCCACATTCTACCAAGGAAGAGATTGAAGTCTACATAGTCTGGAAAAATCTGCTTTGATCACGTGGTTCCCTATACCATAAATCACTAAAAGCCAGTCCAACTCCAGATATGACTTAATACTTAAACAATTTTAGGTCTGAGTTTATTCTACCTTCTTAAACAGACAATTTTCATAATATTCTCAACCCTTTCCCCTACGTTAATGTCACAATTTAATTTAGTCTTCTACCCATCTTTGCACTCCTAGGCAACTTGGCAGTAACATTCTAGCTCTTTCCTCTCCTATTCTGTCCCAGTAGTTTGTGGAGTTCCCCCACTGTGGTGGGCTCGTGCATGAGAGAATACACTGCTCCCTTCTTCTTTCTGGCGGGCTGTGTATGTCACAGAGGAGTTTCCATTTTTTGGCTGCCTCTTTATGTGAACCTCAGCTCACAGTTCCACAGAGTCCATTTTTCTTATGCTTTCATTCATTGCCACCGAACGGCAATCATAGCTCCTGACTCACCAGCAGCGTGATGGCCCTCTGATATTCCTCACAAACAGAAGAGAAGTAGGAACATGGGATTTTGAGTAAATTAGAAATTCAGGGGTTTTGACTCTTACCTGAAACATATCTCTGCTGTTTATTGTGACCGTAGTTGAGTGTTCTTTGAAAACAGGCTCTGAGGAAAGTGTGTCTCTCTGCTTCTGTGATGTACCTTGAAACTCTTGCCAACATTTCAAGGTCTTCCTTTTCACTTTCAATTCCTTGAGCTTTATGTGGACAAGTTTGTATTATTTGTATGTATTTATACAAACTGCCATATAAGACTTCCTTTCTTAAGGTGCTAATTATTTTTGTCATAATACTGTGGTTCAACTATTTTAACATTGGTCTAAAAGGAACTCATTTCATTAGTAAGTTCTGGCAGAACCCGTGCACATAAAGTTGTATTGTGCAGTTAATGCTAACAGTTACAAATGCAGTTTTTAAGCTGGTGTGGCCAAGACCCTGTTTAGAAATGCTAGCATCTGTGTAGCAACAGCCTGTGCAGTTGTGTTTCCTTTTGTACTCTTCAGGCATGCCCCCTTGTGTGTCTGGCTTTGTGAAAGAGAGACCTGAGAGAGGTCACAGAGCTTGTGTTTGTAAGTTGGGTAAAGCAGAGTGGGCAGGTTGAACGATGAGTCCACATTTTCACAGCTGATCAGCAGCAGTCGCACTCTCAAAGTGGGTGTCTCAGCTTTTACCTGCTGCTCTCTCAGTTCATCTCAGATTAGGAGCCATTCTGTCTACTGAAAATCCACAGTCACTTCTTCCTGTTTTCAAACATATGATTCAGTCATATTTACTCCTGACTTAGTCAGAATTAGTGGTCTTGCCACATTTCCATCGGATATGTATCTGACACACTTTCCCTCACTTTTGCATCAAAGTCTGTTGACTAGTTAGCACTCTGGATTTTAAGATCTTGGTAAAAGGAGAAAATAAATGACTTATTTTCCTCAAAATCCTTGGTTTTAAGTACAAATAAAATCATGCTAGATATATACCCCAGTGGGTACAGAGTATCTACTTAAACCCCAAGAAGACAGGACAGATCATTGAGAGTATTACGTGCCTACTGTATGCTTAGGATTTTGGTTTTAATAGTATTCACTTGAATATAAACACTAGTAATTTTTATATTACTGAATTCCATTTTAACAATAAAAGCATAAAATGAAACATCAAAGAAACCAAAGTAGACAATTACTAAACAGTTTTTAAATCTTTGTAGATATTTGACTTGAGAAGGGGTGTGTGTGTGTGTGTGTGTGTGTGTGCCCAAATTGCCACATTTTCAGAATCAGTTTCTTTACAAGAAAAACTCCTTATGAGCAGGAGCTAAGTAGCCTCTTTCTTTTTTTCTATGTTGGATTTTTCCACCAGTGCAGTAGTGGAAGGATTCTTTCGTGTGATGACTGTGGATTTTCTTTCTTCTGTAAATGCAGAGTGCCATGGTAGTTATGTGTGTTGCCTGTTATGTGTTTTAAGTGAGTGAATATCTAATTATTCTTGAGTATATTGAGACCATGTGGCTAGAGACATTTCGCCTTAATGCTCTCTTTGAACATAAATGGAAGCACCCCAGAACGCTTTCTGTTGGAAACTGTGAGGGCTGACACACACAAAGGACAGACATTAGGGAAAGTTGATTTTTTTTGTGACTTCTTAATATGCCTTCTTCTGTGATCAATAACAAAACAGTAGCATCATCTAACCTGTCTTCTGAAGCTGTTTTCTATTTTAATTTTAATTTCAGAGAGATGCCTTCGTTTGCTTATTAAAACAGGTTGCAAGAAAGAAACCATACAAGAAAGCCAGGGCCTTTATGATCCGTGGATTTTCCCAAGGGGGTTAAATTGTGCTGTCTCACTAGAAAAGAAATTACATTTCTTAGTAGAAGCCAGGTTTGCCAGCTGAAACTTTATGGAGGGGCTTTTGAGTAAGACTGTGCTGACTTCCTTCTCGGTCTAACACTGAGAGCACAGTGAACAGCTCTGCAGGGAATCGAGGTGAAAACCCTGCTTGAGTCTGGGGAGCACAGGTGGGCTTGCTCAGAAGACGCTGTGCACAAAGCCTGGGTGAATTTAACAAGTTGTGTGTTCACATTTCTGTGTTGCAATAATCAAAATTGACTATCAGATTTATAGTATTTAGATGTAGCTGTGGTATTGGCACACTGGACATTTATGAAATATTATAGTGTGCCTAATTTATATTTATAAAGATATTAATTTTTTATTTGTTTAACCTGGACTCAGCACATAGTATATTTGGTAGGTTTTATGAACTTGGTTAATTATCTTTTTTTTGCTCAGGATTCAAAATACATATTTAGCTTTCTCAGATGGAAGTTTCCTCAGTGGTTATTCTAATTTTCATTTAAAATTCCATCCTCATCCTGCACACACACACACACACACACACACACACACACACACACACACACACACACACACACACACCAATCCCGAGTACTCTGTCTAGGTTTTGTTTGCTTCTCTATCCCCAATTTTGAACCCTTGTTTGTGGTTGGACCTCCAACCCCATGTTTAAATGTCTTCTCTTTCCTTTCAACACATTTACACACTCTTCTGTCTCAGAGGCTGATAATTCAAAGTATGCATGCCATGAAACTTTCAAAATATCAGAAGTTTATTCCAATGTCAGGCTTCTTTAAGCCTTCTTGTTTTGATATTGTGCCCCATCTTTCACAAGCCTACATAGGCCGGTTCTAGCAAGAATCCCACAAGGCCAGTGCACACCAGCACTGCTGCCCCTAGATAACCAGTTACCCAGTCATGACTCAGCATGACCCCAGTCATGACTCAGCATGACCCCAGTCATGACTCAGCATGACCCCAGTCATGACTCAGCCCGGCAAGGGTTGATAAGGCCTACCATTGCTATCACTTACTATGCTTTCACGCTCCTGCTCCACTATCCTACTGCCAGCCGTGGTCCTCAAGTTCCCTACTTGGAATTGAGCCCAAAGTCTCTCTCCTTTATTGCACAAGCCTGGCACCTATCCTCATCATCTTTTACACGTGTCAGGATATTTAACACTTATTTCTGCTAATGCCTTTCTTGGTGTCTCCTTTACTTCATGTGTATTAACTTACTCTGTAGCACCTGTCACAGAGCTATTCATAGCCCCGCAGTCAATAAATGTCACTCTGTAGCGATGGAGGGAAAATGTTGAGGAGTGCTTTGATCGGAAGCAGTGCGATCATGGGTTCCTGGGTTGGCTTCTTTGACGCTGTGATGAAATACCAGGCAGGGATCAACTGGGAGAGGGCTGCTTCCTTCTGCCGTGTGCCCTCTGAAGTTCCTGCGTTATTCCCTTGGCCCACTTGACTTCAGCCCTGTGGGTTGAGAGGAGGACATGGAGCGTCTGTTGGAGGAAGCATGCTCATTGATGTTAGCTAGGAAGCAGAGAGTGAAGAAGGGACTGGAGATAAACCATGCACAATACACACACAATGATGTCCTTCCTCCAGGGAGACTACTTTTCCAATAGCCAGCCATTTGCTGTGATAGATCAGTAAATGAATAATTCATTGATGAAGTCAGAGCCTTTATGATCCAGTCACCTCCCAAAGGCAAAACCACAGAACAAGGCTCCAAATGATGGCTCCGGGGACAGAGTTTTAAACTCGGGACACAGAAAAATATTTTTTTCAGCTAGACACTTGGACACCGAGCCTAGTTTTCCCAGGTCTAAAGTCATCTGTCTGGGTTCATGGAGTGTAATCTGCTAGTGCATTTGTCATGAAAATAAGCTGGCTTTTGTTTACCATCACAGAGGATAGCTCACTGTCTAGCCATGTCATCTCAGAGGCATTCAGCCTTGCAGTCTTTGTCCTCATGGGGCCAGGCCCATACATTGTGTCCCTCACCATTCCTTTATGGCTTTTCATCGGTGTGGTGGCTCTCATTCATAAGTGGAATTTCAGGAGTTGTTTAACTTTATGAAGAAAAAGCACACCAGGCTATCTCTCTGAAAGGCAGTGATGACCATGTTGTGACTTGGTATTGTTTGGTTTCTTATAACCAAAATCATATCAGCAAGCCATAACTCACACAAATGCATTGTGAATGTTCTGTAGAATGCCATTCTCTGGAAAATGATTTACACATAAAAAAAATTTGGAAGGGGCACATACATGTGAAGGAGGTACTACAAAATAGTGGGATTCTGACTGACTCAAATTCTGGCAGTATTTCTTAGTGGACACTGTCACAAAACATGTATCAGGTTATAATTTGGATACAACTCGTTCATGTTATTCTAAAACATTTATTTTTCAGTTTTACAAACTTTATTAGGAACCACACAGAAAAAAGGAACTATTTTTACAGTAACTAATTGAATCCCAAGTGCAAATTGTGCAAGCGTGAGGACCTGAGTTCAAATCCCCAGAACCTACATAAAACTGGGTAGGATACTGTAGACATCTGTAATCCCAGCAATGTAGATGAGAGGCGGGAGAATCCCAGGAAGCCTGTGGGTCAGCTACCCCAACATATTCTGTGGCAAAGAAGAGTTCTTATCTTAAGCTATGTGGAAGGCAAGGACCAATACCTGTTTGTCCTCTGGTCTTCATATGCACACTATGACATGTGTGTATCCTTCATATATGAACATACACACATACACCACATGCATGTGCCCACATTCATATACATAAAGATAAATGATTTGGTCATGCATATCTTGAGAAGAAATGGCAGGTAGGGCAGTGTGCTTCTGATGCTAGGGAGTGCTTCAGACCTCCCTGGTCGGTTCTGTATATCACTTCCCCATAGTTTACAAGAGGACTGTTGTAGATCTGAAGTTCAGCCTGAATGGCACTGTGTGTGCCATTTTCTCCAGAAAGTGAGCACATAGAGTGTGTCCAGTACACAGGGCTGGGGAAAAAGGGAAACATGTGAATAAAGTTCACTCCTCAGGACCTGCTGAGCAGAGTAAGCAGGAAATGATAATATTCAAGGACAATGTTGTTTAGGAGTTAAAGATACCCCACTCCTAGTTTAGTTTTGTCTTGTTTTCAGTGCTAGAAATGGATGGAATCTGGAACCTTACAATTGCTAGGCAAGTGTTCTCTACTGAGCTTGTCTGTTGGACCTTTTTCTTTGTAACTTCTCTGCTATATGTGAAACCAGTTCTTCATCCCAATTCAGGCTAACTTGTACTCTGCCCCTGTTGCTACATTATGTAAGTAAGACAAGCCTGTGTCTCTCCTCTCCTCTCCTCTCCTCTCCTCTCCTCTCTTGTTTTCTTTTTTTTTTCACCAACTTTAGGTGTTTTATAGTTGATCTCCTTTAATCTTGTTTCAGCACTGTGTGAGTTAATAGCAATCTCTGACTTCAACAGATGCAGGTAATTTCTTCAGCCTTAGGTCACACCCTACTTGCGTATAAAACAAATCATTTTGAGGGGCCCTTACTTTTAGCTGTATAGTACTGTTTGTGAAGCCCGTTTGCCATAAAAAGATTTAAAACATAAATGTTGCTGGACTTGTTAGCATTTCAAATTTCATTTTGAAGATATTTAGTATTTTCCATAATTATGAAAGCAATGCTATTTTCTTGGAGAAAGTAAAGACCCTCCCCACCATTGTGCTCCTGGGTTATTCCAGTCTCAAAGCCTTTCATAAGGTTAATATGAAATTTCCTTTGTTAGTTCCCCATGTGTCTTTGCAGGCAACCCCCAAAAGCAAACACTGGTTTTCTGTTTGTTGGAGCATAAACTCGTGTGTGTGTGTGTGTGTGTGTGTGTGTGTGTGTGTGTGTGTGTGTCTTCGTTAGAATACCCTGAACTCTGAATACCCATCTTAGTGACTCTCCAGGGTTGCATTCATTGTTTATCCTGCTGCTCTCAACCTCTCTTGATTTGGCACGGCTCATTTTGAATGGGAAAAGCAAGTCTTGGTGTGAGCACCAGTTGGCAATGAGTATTTTGGGACTCCCCAGAACTTTGCAGAGAGTCAGTGGTGTGCTTTTCTACATCTCATCTGCCTTCTATGGGGAGGCTTTTATCCTGAGAGTGGGAGCGTGACTTTTCTCTTGCCATGCTCAATATTAGGGCCTGGGCCAAGGCCAGGGAAGACTGATGACTCTGCTAGGAAAATGAGAACTGGACTAGGGGCTTGGTGAGCTGTAAGGTTGAGCATCAGGTCTTACCGGCTCTCCCTTAGTCCCAGTGGAGGTGACGGCACATTCTAATTGGGATGCTGTAGTCACACTTTTCAAAAGGAAAAGAATAAATGAATAGACTGCCCTTTAATTTTTAGATAGTATTGAGATAATGATATATAAGAATTAACCAGAGCATAAGAAGTAATCCAGGACCAGGGAAAGAGATAATATCATCGAGAAATGCAGGCATTTCTTTTTTGGTCATTGAGAATGTTTTTTGACAGGGGTGTGGGATGGGGAAATCTGCTGAAGGTAACAAGGAATTTGAAGTGGCAGCTTGACCTCAGAAAGAGAAAATGTGATTTCCCCAGAAGTGTGAAATGTTGCCTTGCCAAAGCTCTCTGTGATGTGTTTCTCCAGACAAGTGTGCTTGAAAACAGCAAGAGAGCAAAACAAAAATCTCCACTGGCGCTGCTTTTTCTGATTACTTGGTGGCTCTTTGACGCTGCTTCTCTTCATCCTTCCTGTCTGTGCACATGGGTTCGTGAATGTTGGGCATTTATGAGCAACTCCTGTTAAGTTTCAGATCACACTTTGTATGAATCTGTGAAGCTTCCTGGTAAGAAATGATTTCTTTCTAATGAAATCAGACGTTTTCTTTTCTTTTTTCTTTCAAATTGGATTTTTTTTATTTACATTTCAAATGTTATTCCCTCTCCCAGTTTCCTGGCCAGAAACCCCATGCCCCCTCTCCCTCCCCTTCTTCTATAAGGGTGTTCCCCTCCCCAACATCCCCCATTCCAGTCTCCCCACTGTGACATTCCCCCACACTGGGGGGTCCAGCCTTGACAGGACCAAAGGCTTCTCCTCCCATTGGTGCCCAATAAGGCCATCCTCTGCTACATATGCAGCTGGAGTCATGGGTCTGACCATGTGTAGTCTTTGGGTAGTGGTTTAGTCCCTGGGAGCCATGGTTGGTTGGCATTGTTGTTCTTATGGGGTCTCAAGCCCCTTCAGCACCTTCAATCCTTTCTCTAATTCCTCCAATGGGGACCCCATTCTCAGTTCAATGTATTTGATAAAGTCTGGCTGAGTCTCTCAGGAGACAGCTATATCAGGTTCCTGTCAGCACATACTTCTTGGCTTTATCAATATTATCTAGTCTTGGATATATATGCTGTATATCCATGTGGGGCAGGCTCTGAATAGCCATTCCTTAAACTTTGCCTCCATATCCCCTCCTATGAATATTTTTGTTCCCCCTTTTAAGAAGCAGTGAAGCAACCACACTTTGGTCGTCCTTCTTCTTGAGTTTCATGTGTTCTGTGGATTGTATCTTGGATAATTTGAGCCTTTGGGCTAATATCCACTTATCAGTGAGTGCATGCCATGTGTGTTTTTCTGTGATTTTTTTTTTTTTTTGAGTTACCTCACTCAGGATGATGTTTTCTAGTTCCATCCATTTGCCTGTGAATTTCATGAAGTCATTGTTTTTGAAAGTTGAGTAGTACTCCATTATGTAGATGTACCACATTTTCTATATCCATTCCTCTGTTGAAGGACATGTGGGTTCTTTCCAGCTTCTGGCTATTAAAATAAGGCTGCTATGAACATAGTGGAGCATGTGTCTTTGTTATATGTTGGGGCATCTTTTGGGTATATGCCCAGGAGGGTATAGCTGGGTCCTCAGGTAGTACTATGTCCAATGAGGAACCTCCAGACTGATTTCCAGAGTGGCTGTACCAATCTGCAACCCCACCAACAGTAGATGTGTGTTCTGAGATCAGACGTTTTCATTAGTCCTTGTGGTCCTTTTCATGTCCAGGATGGAGTCTAATTTGTAAGCCTGATAAGACCTTTCTCCCCCAAGTGGCTTTTGGTCCTCGTGTTTGTCATAGCAATAGAAACCAAATTAGATTACTGTGTTCATCATGTGTTTGGGTTACCGGATACTGTCTTACACTGTCCACTCTCTGCTGACTTCTCAATGGCTATTTGTGGGTTGCTTCTTGCTCTCCCAGGAAGGGTTCCTGGTGCCTTCAGAATCCTCATAAGTTTATAGTCCTCTGCCTAAATCCAGCACAAGGTCACATATTGATGTAAATGATTAAAGACTTTTGAAATCCAGCCAGACCAGGTAATGTCAGATTACCTTAATTCGAAGTTCAGGGAATGCTCCGAGGACCTCAGGCCTCAAGTCCACGTGTGGAAGATGCTGCTGACACAGAAAAAAGGACAAAGAAGAGATGTGCACGCTCAGCTTCCCTTTTGCTTCTGTCATTGCTGCTGAGAAGAGTCTGAGTCAAGCTCCAAGTTCAGAGCAGACACAAGAGGGAATAACACTCTCATGACACAGGCTCTCTAAGGACGCCGGTTTGCAGACCTGTAAAAATTTTAAGCAAGTCTGTACTTGAGATTTATATATAGCTGTCAATTTCTGTGTAAATTATGAAGAAAACTGGAATATACTGGTAGCCCTGAAGTGTCTGAATGTTCAAAATAATGGGTTTTGTGTAGCTGACTCAAGGACACCGGTGTGGCTTTCCTCCTGTATCCCCTGCTTCAACACTTGGACCAGAATATTATTTGGGTGGCTCCAAACATTTCTGGAGTAGAATAGAGGTTAATGGCTTGGAAAAAATGCTGTCATGCCTGAATACCTTTTTCTCCTGAGAGTATTAAAACCATATATAGCACTAGTAGGCTAGTGAACTGGTTTAACTCGTAAGCGTATTTTCTTGCCTATGAGTGGTGATAGGTGTATTTGGTTGTGTGGCGGGAGAGAAATGTCTAAGAAGTTTGGATTTGCTGTTGCCAGGGTGATTTGCTAAAGGCTGGTTAGGGAACCTTAGAGCAGTAGAGACTCAATTGCATGCCATCTTTCAGTGCCTCTTTTTGTGACGGGGGCACTTGGCCCATTCGTTGCTACTGAGCCCTGACTGTGCGTGCAACTGTGCTAGGCACTGATTTCCCTGCGTAGTCTAGTGGCTGAGTAGAGCGTCAGCCTAGTGGTCAGTGGTAGAGAGTTGAGGCCTGTGGGCAAGAGGAGCGCGAGCAAGGCCTTCATAGGGGAGTGAACGTCAAACATTGGGAAAGCGAAGGAGGGAACACAAAGACACAGAGGACTGGAGAGACAGAGAGGCACAGACATGAAGACAAGGACACCAGAGAAGGGCGGGGCTTTCGTCCAGAGTGCAGTGCCAGGAAGGGAAGTGCTGGCCTCCCCGTGGTGTTTGCGTTTGCATTCTTTTGAGGATAAGGACAGAAGACTCTAGGTTACCAGTGCCTGCCATGAGTAGGACAGAAATATAGAATTAGTAGCTGGATGCGTCAGCACTAGGTGCTTGCTGACAGGTTGGAGTTTCATTGTTAGAGAGAAATCACACTCCTGGGCCACGTTTACAAAGGCGAGAGGTACTATCATTGCAAGGTCCTTGAAGAAAATCTCTCAGATCCTGGAATGATCACTTTTTGGCATGATCAGTCTGAATGAACAGTGTTCTGTGGCTGTCGCAGTTTAATGGCTGCTTAGGACAAACTCAGTTTCTCCTATGGGGGACAGGGCATCCCGATTTGCTCTGCCCTAATACTTCACACCTGGCAGTTTGTGTTTCCTGACAACAGGCTCCCGGAGGACTGCAGGGGGCTGGTTAGCAAGAAGCTTTGTCAGAACCCTTTTTGCATAATTATATCGACAGGGAGACATCCATGTAAGAGACCGAAGGAAGAGAGGCCAGGAGACACTGCCTGAGATCTACATATATCACTCTCCGTCTTGTGCTTCTTCCTGTAGTCTAATGGTGTTTTCTCTCCCTCTTCAGCCTGTTCCAGGTCAAGAGAATCGTCCCCAGATCAGCAAATTCTTTCTTTTCTCCCATCTTCCTTTGAGTAATTTTCTTAACTCAGAATCCTGGCTGTTTCCCTGTGGTCCAAATGGAACACAAATGTATGCCTGGCTTAGATTTGTGTATCAAGATGCAGACTCATAAATCTATCACCGTGTCAGTGACATCTCCATGTAATGTTTCCAGTACAGTATTGTACCAAACAGAATTCTTGGAACGCGTGTCCATCTCCAAGTGTTTTAACTTCCTTAACATCAAAAAAAAAAAAAAAAAAAAGGTACGCTCAACTATCCATATGCCGAAACCAGGAACTTGGGACCTATCTTTCAATTTCCCAGCACTCAGCCCGGATCGTCCTGATGCTCTAGAGGTTTTTGTCTTTATGGGTTTCTTTTCTCCCTTGCTCGTGCCCTAGTATGAGTGCTAATGTATTTCACTGGACCAAGATTTCAGCTTCCTGACCATACTTCCTATTGGGAGGCTATTTATTGGAGCAATGACAATTTACTAGCTGCTGCGCATCTCCAAGGGATCTGCTGGCCTCTTCTAGTCTTTAGGGATATCTGAATGCACAGGGAACACACACACACACACACACACACACACACACACACACACACGCACACACACACGTTCTAACATGACAAAAAATTAAAACAAATATTGATGTCTTAATAACATCCAGAGCTCAGTTAGTGTTGCCTTGAAATTTATTTGTTTAGCCTTGCTCCTTCTACAATGTCCTGCAGTTTGCATTTTTCAGATTATAACCCAGTGGCTACTAGTTAATTGGTCGATTATATCCTTTCAGTAAGCACTTACATCTAGGTGTGGTGAGATTTGGGTTGGATTTATTCTGTGAAGGAGGAACATGCTTTCTCATAGTGTGTTTTATGACCTGTGCAAAGTCAGCACTTACAACAGTGTCTTCATTCACTACATTTTAGGCTAAAAAGCTGACCACAGAGCACTCCACGATCAATTGTTTTCTTAGTTTTATCATAGATAGTTAGCGATTTAAGGATGTTTGGTGCCTTTCTGTTGTAGATATCATTTTACAAACGTCCAAGTTGTGTCATTTGTCAGGTGCTGATGTCCTCTCAGAGTATTCCACTCGTTTGAATTTTAGGTATTATGCTGGACTCCTGGGATGCACTGTCACAATCGTTATGTGCAGGGCTGTATTATTACTCATTATTTATCCCAAGCGCAAACTCAAATCCTCGCAATTAATATTTGTTGACTAAGAGATGGATATTCAGACTTTGATTTGATGAAGGGCTGGACTTCCCAAGAGGACTCGATTGTTATTGTTGTTGCTGTTGTTGTTGTTGGTTGAGGGCAGAACTACAGGTGACACATATTTGTTTTCTCATCAACAGCAGAAAGAATGACATAGTTGGATGGCTGTGGAGGGGTTTGAGTTCCCCTGCGTCTTTAAAGGAATGCTTTGTCCATGGTAATGATGGTAGAGGACCCATGGTCATTGAGGGCCTACTGTCTTCCGTGAAGGCTTCATTGTCACCGAGGTCTTCTGATTGCAAGATAACCATGTTACTATGTCAGGCGTTGCCAGGTGATTGGCCTCTTATCCAAAGAGTTGACAATTTTCATCAAAGCAGAGTAACAGTACAGACTAAAGATACTGTCCAAACTGACTGTAGCCCCTGTGATGATGCTCAAGAGCCCCAGTTACTGCTAGGGAATTCCTTTTACAGACTTGAAGAGGGAAGGAGGACTTTGTTACTAATGGACATAATTCGAGTGGTTCTCTATTTTGATTGTTAGATTAGGTCATAAAAATTTTCTATTTCATGTGTCTTTCTACATATGTTTGTTTTTAATCATTGAAATGAGGCAGAAAACTGTAAATAAAGGATTTCCGTTTTAGAGGCCACCATTTAACCTTATTGCCTGTGGTGGTTTCAGTAGGTTTGTCCTTCACAGACTCATGTATTTGGATGCTTGACCATGCAGAGTGGCACTATGAGGAGGTGTGGCCGTATTGGAGGAGATGTGGCCATATGGGAGGAGGTGTGGCCATATGGGAGGAGGTGTGGCCATATGGGAGGAGGTGTGGCCATATGGGAGGAGGTGTGGCCATATTGGAGGAAGAGTGTCACTGTGTAGGCACTGTGCTCGGGCTCTCCTGAGTGTGGATGACAGTCTCCCTTGGCTGCCTGTGGAACACAGTATCTCCTTCTATTGCCTTCTGATCAAGTTGTAGGATTCTTGGCTCCTCCAGCAGCACATCTGCTTGCATGCTGGCTTGCTTCCCACCGTGATGGTCATGGACTAAATCTCTGAAACTGTAAGCTAGCATCAATTAAATGTTTGCCTTTATGAGAGTTTCCATGGTCACAAGTGTATCTTGACAGCAATAAAACCCTAAGACACTGCACATGCACCCAAAAGCAGGTCAGACCGTGTTGGTCTTTCTAGTCTTTTGAACTCAGGTGTATATTGCTGGATATACCTGAGTGGAGACGTCCTGAACTTGATTACTATTGGGATGAGTGACACACATTGTTGTCAAGGGTGGAGTCCATTGCAGGTGGGGATTGAAGGTGCTCATGTTCCTAGGTGCGTTGTTCGGAGAGGGCTGTGTATGTATAGTCCATTTAAGTGAAGGGACCAGGCTCCTAGGCACAGTAGTACTAGTCTGCGATGTGCATAGACCTCAACCAAATGAGGAGTCTCAGGGCACTAAACTATCCCTTCTGCTCGCCTTCCTCAAACGAGCCTCCAAAATCATTTATTTATTAACTGATTCCAGTTTTAGAATAGTACAAGATTGGTCAGCTTAACATTGTGGAAATGTACCCAGTTCTGAGTTCTGTCCTGAAAGTTGTTTATATTAAAAATGTTCATTGTTTCAATATAGAGATTGGATGTTTGCTAAAACATTTCAAATCGTGAATTATATTTTAGTAGAAACATTTTCTTAAAGATAGGTAATAGTAGGTGATTGGATGTACTCTTTCCTCATTGGTCTTAAATCCTCAGATTTTATATTTGTAGTCACATCCTAGAAAATAGACTTTAAATCGTTATTTTATTAACCTTAGATCTTACTTAAAAAGAAATCAATTTAGTGAGAATTAGTATGGGTCTTCTTCTACTTCTGTCTACATCATTTGATAGATGTTAGGACAAGTGACTCCTAGAGTTTACCTTGAAATTCTAATTATTTAATGTTTAAATTCTCTCTTAGAGTAAGGTATGGGAATTAGCATTGTCAGGATATGCCAGAAAACCGATTGAGTATTTTTGATGCAGATTCTCATTCATGTCTGAATAAAAAAATTCAAATTTAACATTAAAGTTTTTAAAAATAGTTTACTTATTTTTATTTCATGTGCAGTGGAGTTTTACCTGCATGCATGACTGTGTGTAGGTATCAGATCCTCAGGAACTGGAATTACAGACAGATGGGAGCTGCCATGTGGTTGCTAAGAATTGAACCCAGGTCCTCTGGAAGAGCAGCCAGTGCTCTTAACCCCTGAGCCATCTCTCAAGCCATCAACATTTTCGGTTTTAATACTTGATACTGGACATTTGAATGAGTTTTAAATGCAGTGGCTAATAAATGGAGACTGATTAGGATAGTTTTCCAAATTGTTTAATAGAACTTTGCCCCAAATTGATAAACCCAGCACCAACAGTGCTCTGAGAGTGCTCAGCTCTGCGTTACAGCTCCTGATGCAGCCTCAGTGTCAGCACAGCAAACAAAAGCCATGCCCGGGCTACCCTTTTCCTCAGCACTTTCTCCTGATACCAGATCATAAGGGATGAGGGAGACATAATATATTAAATTTCCCAGATATATTAAATTTCTTTCAGGTATACTGCTTTAATTTCCTTGATATCTTCCAGATACAATTTCTCCTAGGTCTTAGCACCTGAACACTATTTTCCGAGATGACCTAGATAATATTTGCAATTTTGTTTCATTGTACTAAGTTATCCTATTAGTGTGGGGCAACTAACAGAGTGGAAGAGCTCTGCCTTGCCTTTGAGAACCACTCCCGTCGTGAAAATTCACTCCGTGCACCAGCTTTTGATACCAGAAACTGTGCTATGAGCAAAGTGGGGAGTTTCTCTTTAGATGTCGTGCAGAAAAATAAAGGAATGAGTGGATGGATAAAATACAAAAAAGCAGGAGGCTGCACTTTAGGCTTCTCTCTCACAAGAGAGTTAAGAGAATTTTGTATCTACAAGTGTAAGGGGTAGGGGGAGCACACGGAATTGTGGACACAATTCTGAGGTTGGAGGTTTGAATCTGTGGTCAGAATCTGTTAGAAGCTAGATTCTACTTCAGCCTGGCTTTGCCTGGCCAGCTGGTGTTCCCAGGTCAATAGAGTCCACCCCCCCCCCAATCTGTTTATGTGGCTCTGCCTTGTGACAAGCAGACCAGACTAGAGTGCTTACATTGTATCTCACAGTGAGGCCATGTTGCTAATGGCAGTTGTGTGTGGAGCAAAATGGCTCCGTGTGTAACACAGAGCAACTAGTGGCAAATCTGGCAGCATCTCCAAAAGATTGGCAATATTAACACACGTTAGGCATATCTTTCTCACCATGTTATTTATCTGAATTAATGTTTCCACTGGCAATCAAACCTTGATTGCCTTTTATTCATTAGCTTGTGATTTAATTAATATGACTTGTTAAAGGGGAATCCTCCATGTTTTCCTGTAAACAGCTCTGATTTATTGATTCAATCTGAATTTTGTGTTTATTTAAATCAGGGTTTGAATTACATGTTTTAAGCCCTCCTAAAGTAGTTTTAAAAACCTCAAGATAATTAGAAAATATGACATAATTTTTAAAGGATACCATCTTAATTTGCTACCCTTAAGAAGTGAAATACATGCATGACTAGTAGCATAGAATTTAGAGCACTTCAGATAATAGTAATAAAGTTTTAATATATATATCTATATATACAGTAAACATATATTATACATATCTGTACTGAAATTAGAACATTAGAAAATTTCATATTATTATCCCCAAAGACCTTTTATAGAATGGTTGAGCCTGTGACTTAACATTTTTACATGTTGGTGAGTGTCCAGACATGTAGAGAAAATCTAATTAAGAAAGAAGAAAGTCACAGTGACTCAGGTTAAAGAGCAATTTGATGATCAATATAATTCTTAGTGGGAAACCTGTGAAGCCATTGGAGAAGAGAGAGATGCTGATTAGTGGTCTGTGCTTAGGTTATTAAAGGATTGTAAGTGCTTTTGCAGTGGGTCTGTTGGGTGTAAAAAGGTTAATTAACTAATTATTCTACAAATCCTAAAACTTCCATGACATGGAAACTTGTCTCCATACGCATAAATATCAGAGAGACTTTACCTTCAATCTGAAACACAAACACACATACACACATAAAACAAACGAATAAAACAAAACTAAAGAAAAATAAAAAGAACCCCAAATAACAAAAGGAAAACAGAAATTGTGAAGCCTCTGGAGAAATGGCTCAGCAGTTAGGAAATTGTGAAGCCCAACATGCATGAAGATGTTGAAAGGCTTATAAAAATCTTGGTGTCTCTGAAAACTTTAGAGATAATAAGTTTTCTGCCTCATTTTATATTTATTTGGCATCAACAAAGGGGAAAACCTCCATGAATTACCAGCATCTGTAGTCATTCTATAAAATATACTCTTTGTCTGGAAGGTTCTACATACTGGACACAAACCAGTGAATGAAGCAGTCTCTTTATTTCTGGTGCTTAGATTCTGAAGACAGTTTTAGTTCACGTGATATAATACGTAAAACATCAGTTTCAGCAATGACTGAGGTGAGCACAGTCCACAAAACCCACTGATGCTTGGGACTGGAGAGAGGGCTTACACAGGAAGAGCACAGGCTCTTCCAGAAGACCTGAGGTGGGTTCCCAGACCCACATGATCGCTCACAGCCATCTGTAGCTGCAGCAGCTTTGACCTCTGTCTCTGGCTTCCTCAGGCACCACGTACAGACCCGATGAACAGACTTATATGCAGGTAAAACACCCAGGCACATTCAAACAAATAAAAATTAAAAACCACCCAACAAACCAGTCAGCCAACTAACTCACCAACCAATCACCTTGGCAACTTAACACGTGGCATTTCAGTTCATGGAAATTGCAGGATTATAATTCCATGAAACCAGTTTTTGTATTACAGGAGGTGAATTCAAAAGGACTGTTTTTATAGCAGTAGAATGATAGAGATTGACCTTTGAGAGTGCTCAGGTGGATTCTGATTTAGTCAGCCGTTGTTCTATTGCTGAGGAGAGACTATGGCCAAGTTATCTCTTATAAAACAAAACATTTAATTGGGGGTCTTGTTTACAGATTCAAAGACTTAGTGCATTGTTATCATTGTGGTGAGGGCATGGTGGCGTGCATGGCACTGGAGCAGTGTCTAAGAGCTACATTCGGATTCATATGCAGGGAGAGAGAGAAAGAGAAGAAAGAGAGTGAGAACGAGCACGAGAGCACCCGGGACTGACATGGGCTTTGACTCACTCCCAGTGATCCGCTTTCTCCAACAAGGCCATGCTTTCTTATGCTTCTACTCCTTCCCACCAATTCCACTTCCTGGTTACTAAGCATTCAAATATAGCAGCCTACGAGGGCCATACTTATTTCTCCCACCTCACTGACTTTAGTTGCGGCCTTTGCTCTTTGCTTTCAGTTAGGCTAGTAGCTAGTCACGTTTCGTGGTCTGGGGCTGTGTGGGAAGAAGGTGGTGTGTGTGTGTGTGTGTGTGTGTGTGTGTGTGTGTGTGTGTGTGTGTGTGTGTGTGTGTGTCTTTTATGGGTGAGAGGAAAATGTCTGCAAGTGAGGGGAAAATTCCAAGGCGTTCCTGGAATCAGTCACTGCCTCCTGTGGGAGCCACTGATGAGCTCAGCAGGGCTGAGAAGTCTGTGCAGATGTCCGTTCTTACTTTGTGGCAGCCTCAATCCCTGCCAAGTGTTCCCTTAGTCCAATAGCACAACGAGAAGTTCACAGGCTCTGAAGCCAGCTGAACCAAGAAAAGTCAAGGGGATGCATTCAGGAGAGGAGGTTGCTTAGGAGAAAATTGTGGAGTCTTTCTTTCCCAGCTGAGGCAGAGACAAAGCATCACAAATCCTGACTTCCAGGAGAAAGTCTGCACATGGAGGGGCCTTGTAACAAGATGCCCGTATCCCATTGCCATCAGCAGTACTGACTGAGTTTCTGTGGGCTCGTGGAGAAAAGCCACCTGGCAGGTAGATTGCGATGAGGACTTTGGCTTCTGGGTCTCCCTTCTGGGGCAGGCAGGTTTTTGAGAAGCATACGTTAGATATTGCGATTTTTATTTTTATTTATTTATTTTTAAGACATTAGCATTCCTATTTCAGACTCAGACATGGGATTCTCTGGGGCACGTGAGCTCTTCATTTTGGTTCCTCTGAATATTTCTGGTAGCAATCAAAATTATAATAAGAAACTATAAGATTAGCAAAACCAAACACTGATAACCTATAGAAGACAGAGGGAAGAAATAGGACTGCCATCGATGCTATAGGAAAGGGAAATTGGTTTCTGCCATGTAGTGTAAGATTTGAATTTCCATCAAAACTAATATTTCTAGTTGTATGTATGTTTTGACCTTGTTTCTATACTTTTAGGAATTTGTTATTCACACTTTTAAAAAATATGGGTAAAATATATAAGGATATACATTATATCACTGTAGAAGTAGCAAATCGTGGATGAACTTAATGCCCATCAGTTGAAGACTAGAATGAAATTAAGTATATTAAACTTACACGAGAGAATGCAGGCTATATACACTATACATGGTTTTCTGCACTATGCAGATGTATATGTATATATTTGTCAGTTTATTGATGTGACACAAGCATACCTACATAATTTATGTATAAGTATGGAAGGTCTCTAGACCAGAGAACATATCTGCACAGTGATAAATGGTGGTTTCAGAACGTAGGAGCTAGGTGGCTGAAGGAGTAGGTGAGGAGGGTTTGTTTTTCTTTAAATATGTTTTGTATTTTTTATATTTTTCATATCTCCTTTGAAACACTTTAATGAGCAAGGCAATCAGAGAAAATATTCCACCAGGCATAGTAAATGTAGAAAATAAAGCAATCAAGAGGGCTGGAATATATAGTTATTTCTTTGATGTTGATAGCTGACAGAATTGACTGGATAAAACGTTATCTCCATAGTACAATCATACTTTTGATTAGAGCTGACACACATGCAGAAAGTGTTTAAAAGAATCATCTGCTTTGGTTGTGTATTTTATAATTTGTAGTAGTATATTCATCAAGTGTTTGATCATGTAGCATAAAACACGACTGGATCAAATGGAGTTATTCAGAGGCTCTATTTCAAAAACATGCAAACGGTGTGTGTGTGTGTGTGTGTGTGTTTGCATGTGTTGTGTGTGTTGTGTGTGTGTGTGTGTGTGTGTGTGTGTGTGTGTGTGTGTATGTGTGTGTGTGTTTGTGTGTGTGTGTGTGTGTGTGTGTGTGTTTTTGCATGTGTTGGGTGTGTGTGTGTGGTGTGTGTGTGTGTGTGTGGTGTGTGTGTGTTTGTGTGTGTGTGTGTGTGTGTGTGTGTGGTGTTTGTGTGTGTGTGTGTGTTGTGTGTGTGTGTGTGTGTGTGTTGTGGTGTGTGTGTGTGTGTGTGTGGTGTGTGTGTGTCTGTGTGTGTGTGTGTGTGTGTGTGTGTGTGTGTGTGTGTGTGTGTGTGTGTGTGTGTGTGGTGTGTGTGGTGTGTGTGTGGTGTGTGTGGTGTGTGTGTGTGTGTGTGGTGTGTGTGTGTGTGTGTGTGTGTGTGTGTGTTTGTGTGTGTGTGTGTGTGTGTGTGTGTGTGGTGTGTTTGTGTGTTATGTGTATGTGGTGTGTGTGTGTGTGTGGGGTGTGTTTGTGTGTGTGTGGGTGGGTGTGTGTGTGTGTGTGTGTGTGTGTGTGTGTGTGTGTGTGTGTGTGTGTGTATGTGTGTGTGTGTGTGTGTGTGTGTGTGTCTGTGTGTGTGTGGTGTGTGTGTGTCTGTGTGTGTGTGGTGTGGGTTGTTGGTGTTGGGTGTGTGTGTGTGTGTGGGTGTGTTTGTGTGTGTGTGGTGTGTATGTGTGCAGGTGAGTGTTGCTGAGAGAGAAAGGAGGGGAGGGGAGGGCAGATGAGTGGGGAGCTTCTGTCCGTGGCATTACACCACACTATCTAAGACTGCAGATGCAGCCTTGAGAAACAAAGGGAAATGTTCTCGTCACTGATTTGATTTGAATTAGACTCAGCTTCATTTTCAGGTGGTTTTGTTAAGCTCTAGTTTCACTGGAAGGAAAAAAGCTACCTCACAGAAATATCAAGTTTGATCTTAGCCTATTACGAGTGTATTTACAATGTGAGTATTCATGATGATCTAGAATTGCAAGCCTTGCTGAATTCAGGACGGCTATGGCCGTACAGGGGACTCGCTGACACTGTTAACGCAAACTTGCATAGAATAGAAATGTTGGGGAGCATAATTAGTACCCAGACAGACTTACAGTTCTGCAAAGTCACTTTTCTCTGCTCTTCGGTTTCCTGCAGGGTAAACGGAAAGCTGGTGGCTCTAAAGGTGATCAGGCTGCAGGAGGAAGAGGGTACGCCTTTCACAGCCATCAGGGAAGGTAGGCACTTCAATCTCCTCTCTTTGCTTCTGTCGTTACGTGTTGCTCCTAGATGGTAAGTATTCTGCACCTCCAGACATGCCCAGTGTTGCGGTGACTTAGTAAATTTTGCACATAAGGCTTTGGTTTTATGAAATAAAGTTGATCTGTCTTTTGCCTTGTTCAGTCATGCATAGGAGGGTCTCACCTCTTAGCGAGAGCCAACTCATTAGTGGAGATTTTACAATCCGCTGCCATAATGTTCAGGATTAGTAGCGTCACTTCAACATCACTTAAAAATGCAAATTATCTTTCTCTAGGGCCTCAGTTTATTCTCCCATCAAATAGGCCAGTGCAAGGTCTTGTGCTGATCCAGATGATGTATTGGTGACTTGCCACCTAATTTTGTGAAGATATTGACAATTTAAATACACTGTTATCATCTGGATTGTTTGTCATTTAATGATGATGATGACGACTACGGTGACAAGGATGAAGACAATGATGATGATGGTGATCATGACGTTCTTCCTTTTAAATTAGGGTTTCTATTGCTGTGATTAAATACCAGTGACCAAAGGCCACTTGGCCCGGGGAAAGGGTTTACTTTTCTCACACCTCCATATCACAGTTCATCATTCAAGGACGTCAGGCAAGGAACTCAAGCAGGGTTGGAACACAGAGGCCGGGATTGATGCAAAAGCCACGGAGACAGTCTACTTAGTTGATCCCCAAGGCTGGCTTACCCTGCTTTCTTTTACATCCCGCTCTAACACCTCCCCCAACAGGCTGGGCCCTCCTACATTCAGTCATCAAGCAGGAAAATGCACCACAGGCTTGCCCACAGGCCAGTCTGGTAGGGGCATCTTCACAATTGAGTGTCTTCGAGGATGACTCTAGCACGTGCTAAGTTGTCGTAGACCGAGCCAGGACACTCTTACTGAGCTTCTATTGTTTTCTGCCTCCTCATCTCAGCCTTCCTTCCCATTTGACTTTCTTTATTACCGTTTAGCTGAAGCTTCTTAGAAAGTTTGTCCATTGCCTCTTTATTCCAAACCAAACATGTACTCTTCTGGGTTCCTTTGTCTAACCTTTCAGCAGACTGCACGTGATTGAGAGAGCCTTTTCTGCAGTCGGAAACTCCAGGCAGGCTGGCTTTTCTCCTCATCTTGTGCTGACCTTTGAGTTTGTAGAGTCTAAGGAGAGGAAAGAAAAGCCTTCTTTGATCTGATGAACACTGATTCCTGGGTAAATTCCCTGAGTTAAAATCGCAGTTAGAAGCTGTTGGTTTCCATACCCGTGCTTGTTCAGCTGTCCACATGTTCACTTCATGCATCCATCCACCTTCCTGAGATTACCCCTTGGATTCAGCAACCTCTGAGAAGAGTAAGACATCACAATCTTATGTTATGCCTGGTATAACAAGTTGCCTAAAACTTACATCCAAATTTAATTCTGGTCTAATACATCCCATGTAGCATTCTCTACACGAGTAATGGCAATGCCCAGTGTTCCCTACCCAAATTAGCCCAAGGTTACCCCTCTAAAGGGTGGCTCAACTCTGTGTACAGCTGATACGCGTTTTCTCACTGGAACCCAGACATGGTCAGCTGTCCCTTGAGTTGTTGCAGTGACTCTTACCTTACGCTCTCTACTGCTTTGCCATTCTTATCGTCTCTTCTCTACTTTGAAACTATCATAACATAAAACTGCAAGCCATGTTTCATTAATGCCCCCTTTACACACCTGCACCAAGGTCGCTGGCTCCTTTTCTTTTCCATTGTTCCATGGTGTCTCATCTCAGGGCCCTCACGGGCGCTGTGACACTGTCCTGAATGCTTTTTCATTGGTTGCTCTTAGATACCAGCTGTAAACTCAGATGTTCTCTTCTCAGAAGTGTCCTTTGGTCACCGTGTGTACAGTAGCAGTTAACTCTGTTCTCAGCCACCCTCCTGCATGTCCTCCTGCCAATAGCCCTGACCATTTCCACTACAGTCCTCACTGGAATGTGACATATCCCCTGACTCTGCTCAGATGTGGAGTTTTAACGAAGTTAGTGACCTTGTCTGACACCATCCCTGTACCAGCTCACAGCTGACTTGCAGAGCGTCATTAAGCAGAGTCAGTAAGTAAGATGGAGTACTCGATACAGATGGTGCTCGTGAGGAACCCGTCACCCAGGTGGCAGGCAGAAGATTGAAATCATAAGTCCACGAATAACATGGCGTGCCGTAGAGATGCGGGATCATCTCAGAAGCATTGCGAATCCTCGGGAAGGTTCTTGTGAAGTGTGCTAAGGTGTCAGCTGGACCTCGAGCTAGAAATAAGATTGGTAAGCGGATGACTGGATGGAGAAGTTTCTGTCTGGACAGACACAGAAAATGAGCACACGTAGACCCGCAGTGCCTTTGCCCAGAGTGAAGAGAGAGGATGATTTTCAAAAGGGGTTTCGATTAGTGTCTGGTCATATGACAGTGGGTTTCGCTCCATTGGAATGTTTTGTTTGTACATTTTGAGTTCTCAGTTCATGAGATATCTATTTGAAATTGCCTAATGATTTAGGGATGGAGCTCACAGTTATTGAAAATAAGCAACCTATTTTAGCCAGATACCTAAAATTATAAGATTTTCAGTTTTGTTGTCTTGAATTTAGAACAGAGTTGTGTTTGCCTCAGTATTCTGGAAAATGGATGGTGTAAAGTGCATGGCCAGGTCACCCGAGGGGCAGGAGGATGGCACCTGAGATCAGAAAAAGGCTAAGAGCAGAAGTAAGAGGCGAGGTCAATGTCTTCGAGGCCCAGAGCTTTCTGTGAAATCAGAGGTTGACTGGAGCTGAGGCAATCTGTAGACTTTGGGTTTGGAGTCTAGGATTCTGGGCTTTGACTGTGTCAACAGCATGAACCACCTTGGCAGGCTGCGAGGCCGCTAGGACACAGTGCCTCAGATGATGCATTGCCCAGTCAGATGCTGTGTGATTGTCAGCGCCTCATAGTGGTGGAGGTTAGGAGTGCAATGTCAAGGTACCACGAGTTGCTTTCTTACAGCTGTGAGAGAAAGGATCTGTTCAAGGCTTCCGTCTAGGCTCACAGCTAGGGGTCTTGTCCCTTTGTCTCTGAGTAATTATTCTGTGCCTGTGGATATACAAATGTCTTCCTTCTGTGACAACGTTGCTCAGAATTGAACTAGAGCCTACCCCAAAGATCTCATTTTAACTTATCTCTCTTCGTACTCACATCCAGACTGCAGTTTGGGCTTTAGCATATGAAATATTTTTGATGGGGAAGGGCACAGTTCAGTTCATAACACCACTTTATAGTTTATGGCACTGGAAACCTTACTTGCAGAAGGTAAGGGTTGGGCCATGAACTTTCTACATTGACGGGATGCCTCTGACTTTCTGAGGATTCTTGAAATTCAGATTTCTCATATTCCTGGGGTGGACAATGGTGGAAGAATTGTCGAGATCTGGGGTGACCCATTGCAAACATTGTGTTTTCTTTAACTACTATATTTTGAGGTCTTTCTAATAAGGTCTGACTTCTACATTGTGTTTTTAAAACTATTTATTTGTATTTTATGCATTATGAATGATTTCTGACATACAGGTATATGCTCAGTGACTGTAGAGGCCACATGAGTATGTCCTCTCCCTAAGAAATGGAGTTCCTGATTGTGAGCCCCCATGTGGGTACTTGGACCTCAACTTTGGTCCTCCGTAAGGGCAACAAGTATTCCAAAGTCCCGAGCCATGTCTTTATCCCCTCTGTTTTTAGTAGAAGTAAAATGACTTTATGATAATAATAAATGGGTCAGTATTTTAGATGTATATCCCTATCCTGACTTCTCTTCCCTTCTGTTTTTCTGCTTTTTATGTACAGAAACAAAGCTTATTGCTACTGCTGGCTGGGTCATCAGTCACGGCTTTACAAGTACACATACAGTGACCTGTATATTTATTTAGTGGGAGAACAGGAAACATTCCAGAGTGTGTGGCACTTGGGATAGGCTAATTTTCCATTATGGAGGAAACATTATAGCTGGGTCAATGAGAGGGAGAGAGCTGGAATTTGGTTTTAGCGTATTCTGCTATTCTGGCTAATTCTTCATTCTTAAAATGTCAGCAGCATGAAGATTGGGAGCTGGGAAAGCCTCGTGCTCAGGGAAGTGGATTTCAAGGGCTGGCTTTCCACTTATCGGATTACCTTGGAATTTAGACTTTAACATAATTTTCACACAAAGTGGAAATGCTTAGCAGCCCTAATCTTGCCTAGATTTGTGTCTCCAGATGGACTTTGAATTTCATCTTGTTAAGATCGAGCGCATACAGTGGCTTAACCTAGGTTTGGGTGCTTTGAAACTCACAATGTCTTTGATGGCAGCTTAGAGAGATGACGTAACTGGCACTCTCCTGTTTTAACTTAGAAGCCTTGAGTGGCATCTTCTCAGCTTGTGGTACTTCTGTTAAAGGCTCACGAGCACAAGGAAAAGTTTGGAAGGCAGTGGATTCGACCCTTCACTATCTTGTTCTGTATGATCACTTTGTAGATATAATATCACAAAATTGTTCTTAAGATTTCTGATCATCAAGGCAAGGGAAACAGTTGTCATTTCTATGGATTCTTCAATGTGTAGTACTTTGCTTAGGCAAGCATACACAGAAATCTAAATATTTTAGAAACAAAATACACATAAAAGAGAACAATGTTTGACAAGCATTGTATCACGTCTATGATCCTAGCCCTTGGGAGGTGGACACAGGAAAACGGGTAGCTGGACTTAGTGAGTTCAAGAGCAGTTACTCTTCCTCTGTGTACTTTATTACTTATCCTATGAAAATAGTTTGCGTTTTTAATAGAAAATTATGATACTAGAAAGATAGAAGGTGAGAAACAACTTAGAGGGTAAAAAAAAGACCAGCATCTTTTATGTTAGATATTTGGAAATAATCTGCTTATAAAACTAGTAGCTAACTTTCACAGTGAACGTTCAAGCATCTACTTAAAATATTTCTAATACTGAAGAAAATTAAGCACTTCAGTTCTGAGTTATTATTTTATAAATGTGATAACATTAGGAGACAGAAAATGAAGTTTCTGTTCACTGAGCCATTAATGACTGTGGTGTTTGACGGATTGGACATTCTTCCTCACATCTTTCTGGTGTATATAACGTCTTCAACAATATTTATTGCTTTTTTGATAACTACATCAGTCTTTCACTAGTAGATATATATAATTTAGCTTATGAGTAATGAATGCTAGTTTTATCTCATTCGGTTATAATTCAGAAATTAACCAAGCCAAATTTAGTACTCGTGCTGTTATATTACTCGTCTATAGCTTCAGTGATATAGTACTACCAACCTAATAGTCATGTATAGTCATATGTATATATATATTAGGAGTTCAAAATCAAAGCACTGAGAAGGCCAGGCTTTCTGTGAAAGCAACAGAAAAGAAACTCGCTCAGAGTTTGCTTGCTTTGGTTGTCTCCTGGCAATCCTTGGGTTCCTTTGAGATGAGAATATATATATATATATATATATATATATATATATACACATATATATATATGTATATATACATATGTATGTATGTATATATGTATATATATGCTAATTTTCCATTATGGAGGAAACATTATAGCTGGGTCAATGAGAGGGAGAGAGCTGGAATTTGGTTTTATGTATTCTGCTATTCTGGCTAATTCTTCATTCTTAAAATGTCAGCAGCATATATATATATATATAATATATATATATCTCAGCCCTGTGCTTCTGTGTTTACAGGGCCTCCTTCTTTGTGTCACATGCTATTCTTAGAAAGACACCAATCAGTGAACTTAGGCCTACCTTAAACTGGTGTTTTATTTTATTTAATTACATTTGTGAGTACTGTTTGCAAGTAAAGCTTCACTCTGAAGTTCCAGATAGACAGGAGTTTGGAGAAATATTTTTCAATGAGCTACAGTTTGTTTATTCTTGTCACCTCCACTGATCCATTTGAACATGGCAGGAGACTAGGACAGCCCTTGTCCTTCCAGATAAATATGCAGTGTAGGGTGATCACAATTGCTGTTCATTTCCTCTTCATAGAAATACATATGTGACAAATGAATGAACACTAGCATTTGTTATCATTCTCTGAAGTTGCTTGGCTCTTATTTTTCATTTTCTGAATAAAAATATGACCTTTTCCCTCTTGATTACAAGACGAGGTCTGTGGCTTGTAAGGAGATGGATTGTCATGTCAGCATGATTTAGACATTGGTAGTTGGTTTGAGGTTGGCAGTGGGAAGAACTGATTCCAAAGGCTACTAAATATATGTAGAATGATAAAGTTCTACTTTTTGACAAATGGACAAAAACCTACAAATTGATTGTTGTGACACATTGATTCAAAGGATAAAATATTATAAATCTTAGCTCCCAGGCCATCCCACAAGAATCTGTTTTGTCCAGGTAGATAGTCTAAATAATATAAATCCTTTCTGGTCAAGTAGTACTGAGTTGATATGTGTGTAATCATTCTTGGTTATAAACTCTCTCCCTCCCTCTCCTCTCCCTCTCCTCTCCCTCTCCCTCTCCTCTCCCTCTCCTCTCCCTCTCCCTCCCCTCTCCCTCCCCTCTCCCCTCTCTCCCCTCCCCTTCCCCCCCCCTTCCCTTCCCCTTCCCCTCCCCTCCCCCCCCCTTTTCCTGGCACAGATGCTCTTGTGCTTGGCTTTCTGGAAGGACTCCATTGAGAAAGTGATTTCAGAGGGGAATAGGGGCTCCCCGGACACAATCTCCCTCTGTAACAGATCCAGAGAGCAATGTTGGAGAGGGCTGAGAGGACTGCTGTGGTTCCGTATTTTTGTCTTGTCAATATTGAATTGTTTAATCCTCTTGTAGTGATTTCTATATTAATAGGGAGAACATCAAGTATAGTTTTAGCTATGTTTTCCTCTATATTAAAACAATGTTGATGAAATGTAGTAGGTGACAGAGTACATTGTCTCTCACTGGTCTTAGCAAGTTTAGGATTTATTAGTTCTGAGCTGATCTTGGGAATTTCTGAAATTAGCTGGTTTTTTTTCCTGATAGATTGTTTTAAAAGTCAGGATTGTTTAAAATGCAGGAATCCTATATGAGCAATTTTGTAAGCTAAGCCAGACCATAGAGATTCAGTAGTGGTTGTTTCAGTTGTGGCTGGATGGGACTCCAACTTGACTCTTAGGCTGAGTTTTAGTCAATAGGCCTAGTGACTAGCAAGAGTCAGTTTAGTCTACTATTTTAGTATGAACCCTCAAGCCCAACATATGTAGATTCAAAAATGCTTAGATTTCTGCCTGAGTGTATGATTTTGAGAAAGTCTTACATTTCCCACTCCTCAGTTTCCTCATCTATAAAAGAGGATGAAAACTAACTTTAATGATCTTGGAAGATAAAGTCATGAAATTCATGATGTTATCATATAGAAACAGAGAATGAAATTTCTTGGTAATAAAAATGCATTACCAGGAAACACAAGTTCAGAAGAAAATATAGATGGCGAATTTAAGGAAAATTCTCAAGAAGGATTAAGAAGAGTTCCTTTCTCTGATGTCTCTGAGTTTATATAAGTAGAGGTATGAGTTTTCTTTTGTATCCGCTTGTTTTGTTTTCTCTGATTCTGAAGGTACTGAATGCCAATCCTTTAGCTGCCCTAAAACCTTAATTATCAACCTAAGTTTCAGAGTCAGAGGCCTTGAGTGATTCCTTTGGGTGTTTGAATAGGGATTATTGTTTGGTGGGTTACACAGATTTATGATGGGGATGATGTACCCTCCTACACACACACACACACACACACACACACACACACACACACACACACACACACACACCCCTACTTCCTTTTCCTTGCTGATCATCAGATACCAACATAGGATAATAATTTTGAAGGAGGCTTTGGTTTCCACAGGGAAAGATAGCTGACTCTCTTGCCTAGAGAATTTAAGTTTGCTACTTAAATTCAGTAATTCAGGAAATTCAGTCCTCAGATAGAGGACTGAGTAAGAGGTGGGTTGCAGGGATTCTCTCCCTTCAGTAAGCATGTTTTCATTCATCTCTTGATTCTTGGTTTCAGATCATGTAGCTGATATAAGAGAGACTAAAGGGTAATGAAATACTTAGGGGAGGGGAAAGACAAGTGCTGATTTTAGGAGTTGGATGTGTGGTTCTGAAGAGGAACAACTTGCAGAATGAAGTGTATGTTCAGACATGGAGCTGAATGGCCATGGGCATGGGGTCTTCAGGATGACATCCATGGTTTTTCTTGGGACCTGGCCTAGATAATAGAACCTATGCTAAGAAAGAGCCTATGAAGAAGGACAGAGAATAGGAAAACACAGGGAGTTTCAGTCTCCCAGGCATCAAATTTGAAACCTGGCCTTCATTTTGTTTACATGGTCGTGCTGTTGAGCAATTATGCCTCAATTGAAGAACTTACTGGTCATATTCAGGTACATGATCTAAATATCTTACTATTGTGAGGTAGATATGAAGTTATCATTTTCATCTTATGAATTAAGAAGCTGGAGTCACCAGATATTTTTGTCAAAAGACACCAACACTAAATATAGAGTCTGGTGAACTGTCTAGCACACAGTAGACCCTCAATAGAGATTAAGCAACAAAATGCCTAAGTACATTTCAGAGCCTTTCTGTATTGCTGCTGATATACAAACATATATCATCATAGTTATACCGATTATCGTAAGAGAGCTAAAAGAGGGAGAGGAGTGAGACTTGGAAAGACAGTCTATCAGTCAGAGAAGGTTGAGTGCTGGTGGGGATTGTGCCACTAGCCTCTCGGTCATGAGGAAGTACTTCAGTCTCTGCCTTCCAGATTGTTCTTTTCTGAAATGAACTGTCTATGGAGATGAGTTATCTTCATAGAAACCCTTTTGTCGCACTCTATTTTGCAAAGGCCTATTTATTTATCCCAAGCCTTAACTTCCTTATCTGCACCTTAGAGATAATTCTTATCTGAATTTAGCATAGGATTGCTGTGACAATTACATGAGGCAGCATCTTTAATAGCTTGGCAAGATAAAAGCTAAAGAGGTCTATAGGGAATTTTAGGCAATTGAAAGTGCATTCAGGTAACAGTTGTTATATAATCCTTCCAGAATGGTCTTCAATACAAAAATATCCTATCTTACCTTAGGTTACCAGTTGATGAAACAAGATGACATGTAATTTTTTTCCAAATTTAACCAGCCAAGGAAGCAGCTGCTTGACTTAAAGACAAATTTTAATTTTCAAAATTAACTAAAATAAAACCACTATTTTCATAGGTTGTAAAGTCACATGAACCAACAGCTTTCAATTTGTGTTGATATTAGCTGGCAGACACCCATTACAGTATTCAGACTCACGAAGAATAACAATTGAGTCAATTTACATAAACTTACTTAGAATCCTAGTCTAGACTCATGGATTTTTTTTTCTTCCATTTACAAAATTTTGCCTGTCATTTGTAAAAGGTTCTATAGCAATTCATGTTAATTTTTTCAGTGGCAGACATAAAGGAATATTATTAATAGTTTAAAAGAACTATTTTAGCATGATAAATTCAAATCTTGTTACAGCATCTCTCTCTCTCCCTCTCCTTCTGTGTGTGTGTGTGTGTGTGTGTGTGTGTGTGTGTGTGTGTGTGTGTGTAAAACACACTGATGATACAATTATGGATTTTTCCAGTAGGTAAAAAATTGAGGCTAATACTATTATTTGATATCAAATCTCTGAATACTTAAAATTATCTAAAATTTCCTGTGTATATCTTCAGTTCTTACCCATCCATGTTGTTACACATGCTATCTCATATATTTCTCTCAACAATCCTGAGTTATTATGTCAGTATGGATGCATCTAAGCTGCAGAGAAGAAGAAGAGGCCTAGGGATAAATAAATTGTATTTTGCTGCATATTTTGATAGGAAACAATTTTTAACTGAGGTTTTTAACTGAAGTGTTTGTTCAAAAATAATGCATTCTGCACTTTAAACTTATTTCATATTTATTCCTTATAGGATAGTTGTTAACATAGCCACAGATTACTTTAAAACTTATTGCCACACATTTACTACTTCTGAGTATTTGAGAAGATGTGGCATTGTTGTACTACATATCATGTATGCTACCTAATAATGTCAAAGGTAGACAAACCTTGAACAGAAGCTCATGGCCAATGTAATGTTCACTGGTGGAATTTGATATTTTATGAATCTTCAAGGCCCATATTTAAGTCATATTTTTATGTTTAGTGAGTTGTCAATGACGATGTGACATTTTCAGTGGTTCTTTTGAAAAAAACTGATACATCGGATCAGTCATATTTTAAAATCCCCGTAAAAATTCCATGACTGCACACATGTCATTAGACTACAATTAAGAGAAGCACAAAGAGACCCACTGGTAGATTTTTTAAAATTAAAATTGCATAAAGAAAGAGACAAAAGGAAATCTTGATGATAGGAAGAGACAAGCAACTCATTATAGCAGAGAAAACTGTACTCACAAGCTGACCTTTCGTCTAAAGTGGCTGTTGCAGGAAGGGAAGGTTCTGACATGTTCAAAAACCAAAAGGGAAGAAAATGAAAACCTGTCAATTAAAATTCTGCATCTAACAAAAACAATCCCTTCGGAATGAGGCCAGAGCCGTGTCTAAGTCAGCAGAACTTGAGTGAAATACTAAGGGAAACATGCCAGGCTGGATGCAAACAGCCACATCCACTGTTTTAGTGGAAAAAATGGAATGTTGGAAATGGCAATATGTGAGTAACTATAAATAATTCTATAATATTTCATATAATCTGTACTATACTAGCCTTTTTAATACAGTGATTATCACATTGTTGGATATAGGACATAGAGATAATGTTTGTGTGGGAGAGCAAAAGCTACATTTTATAAACATTGAACCAATATTAACCTGGAGTAAACATAACCAACCTATATATTAAAATTCCCAGCATAATCACTAAGAAAATAATATGATTAAAAGTCAAGAAAATATGCTTTTATTTCAATGTATGCTGAAGAAGACTAACAAAGATGGCGGTGAGCAGGAACACAGGAAGACGTGAGCATCCCTGGAAAGATGATCAAACTCCATCATCTCAACACTTTGCATTAAAGACACCAGAGAAAGTGTTCCAGACTGGGAAGGAAGACAGAGTCAAGTCAATGCTCTCTAGAAGAGATGAGCTTTAGTTCTAGTTACTCAGCAGGCTGAATGTTGAGTAGGATATGCAAGCATTAATCATAAGAAACCTGGCACAGCAGAAAGTCCAATGAATACTGATAGGTACTTCTGTGTTGTCCCTACAGATGGAGAGGGACATTTTACAATGACGGAAGGTCACCAGTGAGCACGACCTCTCCATTACACAGGAGAGATTACTCTACAGGGGAGTTCAAATATACAGGGGATCATAAAAAATAGACATTTCAACAATTTCACTCATACATTTACCCACAAATATTGGAATATCAGCTGCAAAAAGCCAACTAAGATGCAGAAGGTAGAAATGATGTGGAAACCAACTTGACACATGGTTCCAAGTAGAATCTGCGATTATTCAGTTTAAGAGCAAATTGAATATTCCTAAGGATGCATCACAGGCTAACCCTAAAACAAGACTGTGTAAAAGGACTGAACCCATCAAGGGGTAGGTTCTGCCTACTGAGAAATTACGTTGAAAGTGAACAAAAGTAAAATTGGAAAATTGAAAATTAAACAACATGCTTCTGGATAATCTATAGATCAAAGAAAAATGAATGCTGACACTTTAATATCAATGAAAAGAAAAACATCATCAAAATTCGTGGGATACAGATAAGTCAGTGAGGGAGAAAAGGCCGAGCCTGGAACATACATTTTAGAAAAGAAAAATATCATCTCAACTTAAAAATCTAAGCTTTCGCCCCAAGCCTATTGGAAAAGAGCATCAAATTTATCTCCCCAAAACAGAGGGAGAATAATGATCATAGTGGAATCAGTGAATAGAGAACAGAAAAGCAATAGCGAAGCCAGTTAAACAAAAAGCTGCTTTTTTTTGGTTTGCTGTGAGAATATTAATAAACTTTTACCTTTTTCCGGCTGAGCAAGATGTGCAAGGTACAAGTTCCTACAGCACCAATGAGAGAACATGACTATACCTTAGAGGAATCCTGGGTCTTTAAAGGGCTATTGTGAGCCGCTTAATGCTAACAAATTAGACAGTTGATCTGAAGTGGACAAATGGTGGAGTTTATAAAAATTGTCACTCTGACAATTAGATGCTTGAATGCAAAGTAGATCAATACTTAGCTTGCAACAAGTACCAATTTCAATACAACGTTTATGTCTTCACTATTAAAAACTCTAGAATATCTTCACACAGGCCTGCTGCAAGCCTTGTGATTTTAGATTAGAGATTGGCCAAATTTATGGAAGATCATAGTTTAATCAGTTGAAGTTGTGGTCCTTGAACACTGATCCATGAAAACAAAAAAGACAAGTAACAAGATGGACATGTAAAACATAAAAGAGATGCCCAAGTTAAATAATGAAAAAAGTCATGTGTTGCGGGTTGTGTTTTAAGATTACAGACTCAAAGCCCGTTGCAGAGTAAGGTAGAAACCTTTGGCAAGTCAGGATCTTTTGGGTGATCAGCCTCGCTAGATGCTGAAATTACAAGTCTTCATCTCTAGGACCTAGGGCTGTCATTTCTTGAGGGAGAGGTATAATCACAATGTACTGTTTGCTTGATGCAAGAAAGTAGCTCAATGTGAGAAAAAGTCATTATATAACTTGTACAACTAAGTCGCTGATTATATGTGGCAACTGACAGGTTGAACTTCCATGGTTTGCTCAGGGAGAAGCAGCTGGGGGAGGGGTGCATTGGGGGAGGAATGAATGAGCCTGCTTTTTCTGGCCTGTTCCTACTCCAGCCCACCAACTCTACTTGAGCCATCTTTTAAAGACCTCACTAGACACAGCCTCTCCACTGACATCCTGTTGCCTGTAATAGGCATAATCCCTTTCCTCTTTCTTCTTGGTTCTTTGCAGATTGTGTTGTTTGCTTGTACACTTATATTTCAGTGCCTAACTGCATTAAGCTTTCTGGATACGGGCGCTCATCTCTCTATTGGTAGCCTCTTGGTACCTTAGAGACTGTGGTGTGGAACAAAGACAGACTCCTCAGATACCCATGTTCCCCTACTGTTATCAAAATGGAGCTAATATAGAGACCAGATAGTGATTTAATAGATTTTAGGCAGCAACAAATTGGGCCATGCTCGTTTCAGAATTAAGAGCAGAAGGAATCGTTGGCAGAGTCATAGAGTTTGGTCTGAGAAATGAATAGAGGGGAGGTGTTGCTAAGTAGCCAGCTGAAGTAGAAATATTCTCCCTGCCAACCAACCCCACCAGTTCTCCTGCCTGGAGGGAGTTCTACTTTCTGAGTGGGTTACGTAGGCTGCTCTGAAATTTTCCAGTGCAAACTCTGCCTATCCTTGTGTTCGCTGTGAGTCTTTTCTGCTGTGAATTGGAGTCTTATCTTGATCTACATTTTAGTTTCTGTGATTACTTTTATTCTTTTAAATTACTGTTGTGTTTGGGACCTATATGAAAACATTAAAGTTTGAGGAAAAAGGAGGTAGAACTAGGTATTGAATGCATCCATCTTGGGGGCATCAGTGAGCAAGGAGAGCATAAGTTGATAGGCCATTGTGAGCGTTGTATCATCAAAGTTAATGAATTCATGTTATATTAAACCTGAAGGAGTAGACATTTTGCCCATGAAGAGATTCATCTTGCTTTGTGAGGACTGTGAAGAGCACAGGGATCTTGTAATCTGGTCCTATCATTTACAGAATACCAACTGAGTCCTGTGGAGAAGGCTTAAAGTGGCCAAGATCAGCAGAGCTTAGACCTGAGTTAAAGTCCAGTGAGTCCATCACTGTGGAGGAGACAGAGGCCTGGAGGTGACTCAGCTCCTTAGAATGCTGCCCTCACCTCACAACTGGACCCCATCTTCCTGTGGGTACCAAAAAAGTCTAGGTCACTCAGGTTTCTTTGCATTGCTCATATTCTTGTGACATTTTAGAATGCAATGGATCTCTTCTTAAAACCATCAAATAATTCCTATCTTAACTTATAAAAAAATCCTAATTAATACCACATGTGAGAGAAATGTACCATATAGTATATTGTGGGAAAAGTTCGGAAGGACAAGTAAAAGGAAACTTTAGTAAGGGATATTTATATTCTTTGGATACTTGCCATCTCAGTCAGTTCTCCAAGTATACCCAGGAGCATTGAGTTGATAGTTGTACTTTTAAAAAAGCCCTAACATTTTGAACAGGACCCAAGAAAAAGAATTAAAGGAAATACTCAGCAAAAACTTGGCAGTTGTCCTGTTGTCTGTGAACCTGTGTGTGTGTGTGTGTGTGTGTGTGTGTGTGTGTGTGTGTGTGTGTGTGTGTGTGTGTTAGGGCTCTTGTGGGCAGGCTCCAGCAGTAGGGGTCACTTTTAATGATGCTGATGTGATGATGTCTTGGTTTTATAGAAGTATTTATGGTTACAAAATTTTCTTGATGGAGACAGAGTTAATTTGTCAGTAGACCTGTTTTTTTCCACTAACAAATTCAATAAGCAGAAAAAGGTTTTTTTTTTGCTTGTTCAAGCTGAATGTGTAAATTTTGGAAAGTGTTAAATATAGTTAATAAGTATTTTTCTGTGTTCTTCCTCTCTCTTTCCTCTGCTCTTTTCCTCCCCAATCCCCAATCCCCAGGCCCCTACCCCCAAACAGGGTCTTGTTGTGTAGTTCAGGCTGGCCTTGAGCTCACACCAGTCATCCTATCTTGGCCTCTTAGGTTCTGAGTTTACTTATAAGCATGTTGCACTCGATACACAAGGCCTCCTGTCTTTTCCTTTCCTTTCCTGTGTATCTTTGCAAGGGTTTTGCTATGTAGCTCAGACTATCTCCAATCTCTCATTTCTCTCGTCTCAGGCCCAGGGTGCAGGGGTCACAGGTACACAACCCTGTATCTAGCTCTCACGCTGTTGTCCTAAATGCCTTTGATCAAACGGAAGGGTTCAAGCCAATAAGACGCCATTAGCTTTTCCATTGACGTGTGGACTTCCAGGATCTGGATTCTTTCCTTGCCTTCTGCTGTCCTTATGTAAACACGTTTTCAATAGTGCAGCCGGTTTGACAGCGGAGAAGGCAAATGATCCAAAATCCACAAACTGTAGAATGGATGACCAATGGATTCACTCCCAGGCCCATCTGATCTAACACTGGGATGTGTGATTTGTCTAAAGTGAGATCCCAAGTACTGTTGAATCCAACTGCTCCAATGGCTTTGTTGCTGTCTCGGCCAGGAGCTGCAGACCGATATGGCAACTCCAGTGCCAGTCTAATACACGCAGCCCTCTCTCCAGGTTCAGGAGTGTTAGAAAACAAACACGCCTTGCCCGACAGGACTTCACTCATCACCGATTAAATATTGGAAAAAACGAATTAGCTAATATTCAGAATTGTGCTATTTCACAAGGCGATTAATACAGAGAACTTACTTATTGTCTTCATGGTGGACTAATTTGTGCAAAAGAAATTTGAGAGTAATGTGTATCTGACACAGAAAGACAACACAGGACAGCTTCTGTATTACAGTTTCGTTCTCAAGTGTGTGCTTCAGTCTTTTCGAAATTAAATACCACTTGTGGTTTAAGTGTAACTAAAAGTATGATACTTTTAGATAGTTATTATGTTTCCTGAAGATTTCTGCCTTAGTGACAATATATAGTAACAGTCCATACAGTTATGATTTCCATATTTAGACAAACTGTTAGAATCACAGAAACATTCTGATCAAGAATGTAGTAATAAGTGTTGTGTAATTCTTTGACATAACAACCAAGTAGAATATTGGAAAAAATTATCATCATTGAATTTTCAGTATTTAATATGGTATCCTCCTTTCTTTAAGCAAACCCTTAATCTAAAAATGCTTTGAGCAAAAAATAAAATAAAAATAAAAAATAAACCCTGCAGAGAGCAAACAGCCATTTTCATATACGCAAACATGCACATTTTGTCAGCCAGACTTTTATTTGCTGCTATAACACTGTGTATTTCTGTACTTGGAGCAAGATACAGTCAGGAAAACATGGGTGTGCTGTTTTGGTGACTTGATACCTGTGGACTGCTTTGGGACTTCGTGCAGCACATAGGCAAATCTGTAAGTGCACTGAAATACTGTGGGGTTGTGTGCAGAGCTGTGGGTAGAAGCTTCATGTGTCATGGAGGGTAGTGAGTGGCTTTTCATACTTCAGAAATGGAATGCAGTGCAAAAGCTAACAAAATGACAGTCACAGCTGAGGCCGTTCAAGCCGTCCGGTTTATCCTACAAAGAGTGTTTATTATTTTATTTATTTACTTTGGCTATCAGTAAATGATTTCAACGATATGTTCTGTGTATGTGGCTCAAAGGGTGACCAGCAAGTTTCCCCAAGGCTGCTATTTCCAGTTGATGGTAGTGGTGCACACATGTGCATTGGTACATGCGGTCTATCCCTGAACCTGTGAGGCTTATTGTAGATGACTCATCCTTTGTAAGTGAATTCTCTGTCTGCATTGCCCTGCTGAAATATATATCTTGTAAAAACTTCACGGTAATAAACATGAGGAAAACCTTTCAGTCGTGTGGGCCCATCAAATCCGATCATAGCCATTAAAGAAGAGGGAGAAGGCATTTTAAAATATTTTGAATGATTATTTAAAATATGAACATTAATTTAGAACCCCATCTTTATGAAAGCCACCACTTTTATGAGGCCATCTGTCAGCCTCCATCCATAGAGAGAGGAACAGTTTCATGCTGGACCTCTGCCCTTTTGCAGATGAGATGATTTTCCTAAAAGAGCCACAACACAATACCTTACCGCAAACACAATTCCAGCATAAGGACGGATATACTATGGAATTTTATAAGTAAAAATGAGAATATTTCTGTAGAAGGTTATGAAAACTTATGGCCTCCCCAATGTTTTGAATATTTCTAGCTTGTTGAATTTGACACCATTTGCCCCTGTTGCCTGCAGTTGTTTTATTTTATTTTTCCCAGTGCCATTAATGCCACAAATGTTCCTTTAGACACCCTTTCCTCAAGTTCCGAGGGTCACTAGATAAAGTATGAGGGCCAGTTTAGATAAATGGTGAACAGGTTTTGAGGACAAGGATGACCTTTAAAGGATAGCAGGGCACTCTTATTTGCTAATCCTGTCTTCCTTCTTCTCAGTGGTCGCCATCTTTGGCCATTCAGAAATCTCTTCTCTCGAAGTGCTTCACTTTCTACAGAGCACGAGTAATCCTGACGGGACCACTCCTTACCTCTCCGTGATGATTTTTCCAACTCTCTTTGTGTTGACTTCCCCATCCTGGGACAACTCCCCAGTCCATCTCTCCACCTTTACTCTCACACTAAATTTCAGAGAGTTGAACGTAACTGTACCTGAATGTGATGCTGTTCTTTTCAACCTGACCTGAAGTCACATTTTTTCGGGGTACCTCAGAGCATGTTCTCCACATTGCCTTCAGGGTTAGTTGAAGTTTTCACTTTCTGCTTGGTTGTCAGTTCCAGGGTCTCCTTTAGATTCCTCTCTCTGCATTTAAGAAACCTCTCAACTTGTTTGTAGAACGATCATCTCTATAGCACTTTTCCATGTCTTTTTTTCAGGTTTCATCACTGCAAACCCTGATAGACTAGCCTTGAAATGCTATGCATCTGGGGCCCTTCATGTTTGTATACTCCTTTATTCTGTTTCTCCTACATTCCGCCACAAACTTTAAACTCTTAGAATACAGTCTTATGTCAACGCTTTAAACATTCAAGGCAGAGTCAAATGCAAATGACAGTTGGAAGGAGGCAGGGTGAACAGAGATTTTGCAGGGAGAGAAACTGACATAGGACTGAGTTAGATGTACCTGAAGCCTCAACTGATCCTGGATATTCTGAAATCGGGTAGGCCTTCTGAGTAGAAAAGGGCCAGGTGGCAGGCAATACCAACCCTTGCTCTCCCAAGCAACTTTGAGGTGACAGCTCAAAGGCCCTCCAGCTCTTTTATGGGTGTCTTTGCTCTGTAACTCGAATACTAATTCTTACCCTTTCCCTACCTCAATGCCTGGACTTGAGCAAGTCACCCATTTAGAGAAAACATAAAGTGGGAAGCTCTTTCTATAATCAGAAGCTGTTCCCACCAAACAGAACAGCTGTGGAATGGCTGAGCAGTGTGCGTATCGCTACTGATGCTGCCTCCAGTTTGTCCATACAACCAACATCATCATGTTACGTTACTGTTGGACCCTGTCACCTATGTTATCAAGGGTTCCTCTGTTATCTTACCCTAATTTATTCGACACTGAAATAAGCTTGAGTCAAGGAGCAAAAATGTCTGAGTTTCAAAATTATGGGTTTCTATGTCTGTATGGCCCCTGTGTGGAACTAATGGAGGATTTGACTATAAAGTACCCTCAGGTTTCTAGTCCTCACTTCCTTGGAAATCTTGCACATGGCATTGGGCCCCTTGGATTTGCTTCTCTGTGAATGCACTCTGCTTTCAGTAAACCTTTGTGTCCAGATACCTTCTGCTATTTCCTATCCTCGCTTTCTCTTCAGTGAAAATTCATCCCACAGAGAAGGCTCCCCTGAGCTCTGATTCCTTCTGTTTCTTTCAACACATGTACACACACAGACGTACACATGCATGCACGCACACGCACACAAAGACGGGAATTCTATTCACAAATATAAACATAATGATGGTTGAAAGAAGGAAGGCCACAGAAGAACACATGATTTTCACAAACTACCAGGAGACATTCCTCTAATGCATTTAAATCATTATATTCTAACTCAGGAATAATGTTTGGAAGGGATCATGTAAGGACTTCCAGAATGCTAGGAATCTTTTATTTCTTCATCTGATCAGGTAAAATTTACAGAATTGTAAGCTTGGCAGTATATATTTGTGATTCATATGTCCCCTGCTGTGTACATATGTGATATAGTCTGATAAAAGTAGTTGAAAGTTATCTCTCTGCTCTGTAAGATGGCCAGAGCCTAGTGTGCTGCTCCTCTCTAAAGCATTGCCTGAGAGATGGCAGTGTGAGAAGAACATAAGCGTAGTCACCTTTGCTTGCCTTCTTCTTGGTGATCCTGGGGGACATACATAGAGTCAGTTTTTTTCTTTTAATTGAATGCAGTGGTTTGAGTGGGAATAGCCCCGATTGGCTCATGTTATTGAATGTCTAGTTTAAAAAAAATTCTCATTAGATACTCGTGAATGTCTACCAGATGGGAACATGGAGGTTTACACTGAGGCAGAAGGAACAGTTCTTACTACTTTTCCCTACTTCATTCAATTTAGACATTTTTATGATGCTGTTGTTTCTAATAACGGACAAAGGATGCTGTACTGGGCCTGTGACTTCAGCTTGGGTGTGGGCATTGGTATGATCCCAGTGAAAAGGTAAAAGGTGAATGGGACAGTAGAAAAAGAGTACAGAGGCTTGTGTTAACCTGGTCTCATTTCTGACCTTGGCCCTGGCACTTAGTAGGACTGCGTAGTTGGGCAGATTATCTGTCCTGTTCTGGAGTAGGCAGGGATAGCGTATCATTCCTGTGTTAGGTTCCTGTGAAGATTGGACAAGTTCCACGCCCAGTGATGGCCACTACTGTTGTGGTGTGAGCTTGGGACTGAAAACTCTCATTCTGGCATTTCAAGTACACGATGTCATCTTATAGATGCCACTTAGTAAGTGCTTTTTTCCTCCTTGTGGGAAGTGAAAAATAAACAGGAACCATTTCCTGCTCATGAAAAAAAAACCAAAATTTTGTGAAATAACTAAAAACGTTATGTGTGTTTTGGCAGGTAGTACAAGACTGTGGTGGTTTGAATAGGTATGGCCAGTCCCCATAGACTCATGTGTTGGCATGCTTGGCCCATGGGGAGTGTGACACTGTCTGGAGGTGTGGCCTTCTTGGAGTAAGTGTGTCATCGTGGGAGCGGGCTTTCAGATCTTCTATGCTCAAGCCCCAACATTATGGGATGCAGCCCTCTTTTGCTGCCTTTGGATCAAGATGTAGAACTTTTGGTTTCTCCAGCACCACGTCTGCCTACACGCTGCCATGCTCCTCACCCTGACGATAGTGGTCTTAACCACCGTCATGGTGTCTCTTTACAGCAATGGAAAGCCTAACTAAGACAAAATCCTTCATAAATGTAAAGCGACTCTAGGAAATAAAGATTCTTGTGATCTGTGCAAAGGAGGGCCTGCTCTGTCAGGTAGAGGCATGCCTCTGCTGAGTGTTGGGAAATCAAGTCTAAGGTCAACACATAACATTGTTCTGCAGTGATGGTAGGCCAGGTGTTTGATTTCTTACTTCAGTTTCATTATTACAGCAGACCCACAGAGCTGACCTTTAAGGTGCATCTATGGCGTTATCCCCAGTATACATGAAGAAAACCAAGCTCTTAGGGAAAGGATATACCTCGCCAAGAGCCACATAATTCCTGATAGATTGGATAGGTGTCTGTCCAAAGCCCTTGTGGCCAACTGCATCGTCCTGTGTTGGAATGGTGATGGTCGGGGACGATGCCAAAACAGTTTTGCAAACCGAGCTCTCAGGGCGGCTGTGAGTCAGTAAGTCTGAACTCTGTTCTCCTTCAGCACAACAGAGCGGTACCCTTTAGTAAAGGCCCCACGGTAGAGCATAGGGGATGGGAAAGTGGACTGAGAGAACTGATTCAAATGGTATGCTATCAAGTAGTTATTCAGCAGCCGAGCACCTGAGTATCTCACAAGAAGGTGGTTCAAGAAACAATGCTATCTTTTCTTTTTGTGCTATTGAATGCCAATGGGGGTTATGAACTTCTCTAAGTCTTAAAAGGTAAAATATTTTATTAATAACCTATTAGTAGCCATGATGATATAATACCAGCAATAATCTTAATGTTTAAATGTAATGAAGGCAGACTATAATACTATAATAATACGTACTCGGCCACGCAAGGATTAAAGATATTGCCCCTTTCTAGCAGTATTTCAAACACTTGCTGATTAAATTGTTTTGGCATTCACAGTTCATTTCTTGCTGAAAGAAGCAAATAAACTGTCTTGAGGAACCTGTGGAAGCCTGCCTTTGGTTGTACTTTCCACGCGGCCAAATCTGTGGCTTCAGCTTAGGTCATGGATACATGAACGTGAGAGTCACGGCAGGACTCTCCATAAGGACAGGCTTCATGGACATAACTAAAACTGACCTGCCTAGCTGATGGGGGCTTGAATTTATGTAGCAGGAGTGGGTGCCTTTGTTCCTTCCCCTCTCACACTGACCTGCTCTAGGTCTGTGGTGTGTGCTCACCTGAGTGAGCATCCTGACTCATTTAACAGAGTGCATTTGCACGGGACTCCTGGGAATCCAAAGGCCCCATAGAACCCTCCAGGAAAACCTTCCTCTGACTGAGAAAATGGCCCCATTGCAGTCCTTTGCAATGCTTCTATTTAAGCAAAATGCCCATGAGCATCACTAACAACACTCTGTCAAAAGCAAATTCAAATACTCCCCCGGAGATACCTTCAGAGCCAGGAGCAACTGTGGCCTTTGCTCCTGCCTGACTTGCTGTGGCAGAAAAATGGAGGTGTGTGCATATAAGCCATCACAACGGGGGTGATTAATTTTATCTCTTACTGTTTTGTTTTAATATGGTGGCAAGATTTTGCCGTGTAATTTAGACTGTCCTCAGATTCACGATCCTTCTGCATCGGCCTGAATACTGGGATTATTGTGAAGTAGCGGAAGTGATTGTTTCAGATAAACATCTTTTTTTAGGGATAATAATAATTGTTTTTTTTTACCAAAATATAGTCTTACATGCAAATTGTAACAGATAAAATTTATATATTTATTTTTTTTGTAGAATAAATCTGAATATAAGAAACTGGCAAGTATTTTAATAGGCTCTTTATCTATGAATTATGATTGACATAATATCTGTACCGTGAGCCTGTCATTGTTTACAGATGCTATTACTCGTGCTCTGGAAAGGACTCTTTAACAACATACGAATACAAAAATGACCACGTAGAGTGTTTACCCCTCTTGCAGTCAAAACTCCTAAAGACTTGATTAGTCATCTGGATAGAAATTTCAGAAACTGCTTTTGCAATTACAGTTATCTGTCAAGAATTCCTCCCAGAGAAATTGAGTAAGGCTGCCAATTAATCCCAGATGTTGGACTGAATTATATGTGAGAGTCCGAGTTCAGCTTCCAAAAACTTAGGGGAAAGCTCTTAAATGCTATAATTAGCAGCAGCAGCAACAACAGAAAACCCTTGCAGGCTATTAATCTATTCACTTGGAATTCTTCAATGAAACCTGACTGTTTTTATGTTACCCTTAAAGAACGCAGTGTTCTGGCCCTTGGCTGTCTCTGTAGAAATGGTGGTAGTAGGGAAGCAAGAGCAAAAGTAGATTATTATTATTTTATTTTTTAGAGTTACTTTTTAAAGTTTTCAATTTCACATCATTTTTTACATTTTAATTTTCAATAAAATTCTATATTTAGTTATATACATTTTAGAAATTAAAACTATTTTTGACCAAAGGGTCTCCTTTGCCATGGGTTTTCCCTAATTATCAACATCTTGTACGGGTGTGGTACTTCTGTTACAGATGATGAAGAAGTATTGGCACGCCACTGTGACTTGAAGCCATAGTCCCTATTAGGGTTCCATCCTTGTGGAGAGGATGTCACATACCCATCATTAGTATTGCATGGAACACTTCCCCATCTTTAACATTTTCTCTGCCCTATTTATTCCACCTCTCACATTCATTCAACCACTTCCAGCCACTCATCTTATCTGCCATCTCTGTAGCTTTCTTTTCCAGCATAAGGTATGGTTAGAACCAGAGTGCCAAGCCATTTAATAAATGCTTCTCCACACAGTAATAGGTGGGTAGAGGCCGTGCATATTGTTTTGTTGCTTGGTAGCTCAGTGTTTCACTGTCTGAGTGTGTCATAAATTATCTATCCGCTTACCCCAAGGATGCTTTGTTGCTTCAGTGGCTAGGTATTCCTTTTTCTATTCTTATGTTTTTGCCTAATTGTGTAAACAGAGCCACATGCATACTTGGTATCCTTGGAGGTCATAAGAGGACATCAGATCTCTGGAACTGGAGTTACAGATAATTAGGAGCCACTGTATGCGATCTAGAAGCCAAACTCAGCTTCTCTGAAAGGACAGCTAACACTCTTAACCCGTGAGTCAAATCTCCAGCCCATTGCTATGTACATTCTTCCCCATGTTTTCAGATGAACGTAAGGTTTCATTCAGTTCATTTACTGACTTTGTCACTGTCACATGAAATTAATGGAAAGAATATCATGGACAACACGTTTATTTTAGCTTATGGTTTCAGGGCTTTGGTCCACGGTTGGCTGCTGTATGGGCTGTGAAACAGAAACATCACAGTAGTAAGGTGTGGAGGAGGAAAGAAAGCTTCTTACTTTGTGGAAGCCTGGAAGCAGACAGGGCTTACAGCAATAGCAAAGGAACAAGATACAGCCTTAAAGGCTCAGCCAAGTGAGTCCTCTGTTAGCAGTCTTCACCTCCTGAGGTCTTCAGTACTTCCAGCTATCCCAGTAATGCTACCCACTGAGACTAAGCCTTTGGTACAGGAGTCTCTAGGGGTTATTCTTGATCCAAACCATAACAGATACCTACTTTCTTTTATATTATCGAAATGAGGTAGATATTCAGGGTATATGTTAGGATCAAAAAGCCAAATAACATGGCCTCCCATGAAAACCCCACTGTCCTCGTGGGATGGCAGATGAGTGACTATTGAATGTATAGAGATGTGTAGGGGAGAGCATAGGGAAGTCTTGGAAGGACATTGAAAAAATAAGCTTAGATTTGCACACACACACACACACACAAACACACACATATATGTTCATGTGCACATCTGTCATGGCACATGTGTGGAAGATAGAGGGCAGCTTGTAGGCGTGAGTTCTCTCTTTCCACCATGTGGATCCTGCAGATTGAACTCAGGTCGTCATGCTTGGCCCCATATGTAGAGTTATTTCACCAGCCATAGGAAGACATTTTACTAACATTAATAGTTGGCTAGAGAAGTAGGAACTAAATGCTTAAGTCCTTGTGCAAGCCTATTTAATTCAATGATTATAAAAACTCTTTTAAAAGGATTACCTCAGTTACATGGTTTGTGGTGTGTGTGTGTGTGTGTGTGTGTGTGTGTGTGTGTGTGTGTGTGTGTATACCAAGCATGTTCAGGTGCCCACAGAGGCCAGAAGAAAGTCTTAGATCTCTTGAGGTTGGGATGATCAGAGGTTGCGAGCCACCTGGTCTGCATGCTGGAAACCTAAACAGGGTCTTCTGGAAGAGCGGCAAGCATTCTGTACCCCTGAGTTTTCTCTAGCCATCTATAAACACTTTAAATGCCTTGATAAATTTAATATGCTTGGTTCTCTTTAAGCATTCAAATTGTTGTGAGTTTTACAACCATCACTTCTTTGAGTACTTAACCTCATCTTATAAACCTAATTAAACACATATTTTAAATGTAGCTCATCTAAAGCATTTCAATGTTGTGGGAAACTATTAAAATTCTTCCATATGTTTCCATTAATCTAAAATTTAACATAAATTAAAGTTACAAGCATAGCTTTTTGACATGTGAAACATAATCATAATAAACACAACATTAACTAAGTAAAAAATTCTGTTCAAGTGATTATATCCTGATCCTTAAATTTACTATCAAAGGTTTAAAATATCATGGTTTTGATTTAGAATCATGATGTTTCTGTTTAAAACTAAGTATTCACAGTGTTCTTGTACCCATGGTTATCTATAGTGACTGTTACCAGCAATGGTAGTCTTGTTGGATAGAGTGAAGTAGGTGACTTACACAGCTAGAAGTCAGAACCAGGTGACAGCTGCCATCTGTGTCCAGTGTCACTCTCTTCCCATGGTTGTAAAGGGATCATTTGATGTTGCCCCTGTCACTAAAGGCTTGCTTCTACTCTGAATCCTCTCCTTTTCTGTTCAAGTCAGGTACGTTTAACACATTTCAAAGAGTCTTTCCACTTTTTCTTTGAAAACTATAATCTTGTTTATGTCCCTTCTTTTTGGTGAGGTCAGAACTCTCTCTTTGCCTTGCTAAAATGAGTTTGGGGTTATTTTGTACAATGTGTTTTGACTGTATTCATCCCATTCCAACTTTTCCAAGATACTATGTCCTTCCCTCCCATCCAACTACGGGCTCTGTTTGTTGTTGTCGTCGTTTTGCTTTTCAATCCATCAAGGCCAATTTGTGCTACTCACTTTGCTGTGTAGACATCCTCTGGAGCATTGTTACCCTACCAGAGCTCACACCTGTGATGTAAACTCACTCTCTTCCCTCAACTGTCGATTGGACATAACTCCTGAGCTAAGATCAGACCCTTGTTCTCACCTCTCATTCCTGGCACCATTACAAGGGCCAAGAGCTTGTGGCTAGACAAGTCGTATATTCTAGGGGAGAGCCTGTTATTCTGCCACCTGGACACAGTATTAAGCTGACTCCTAATAGTTTATCATTATGCCCCTGGATTATTACATCTCTCAACCCTTGTCAGGTCTCTCAACTCTTGTCAGTAACACATTTTTTTCTGTGTGATGAACAGAGACCAACTATGGTTCATGATGCAGAGAAAGAGAGAATACATGGTGCTCAGCTCTTAATGGGATGCCTGCGATCATACCTTCCTCATGTGGCTCAGGGTTCCTTGGGGAAGAGGTGCTCTAGATGATTGTAAGAGCAAGAGGTAGTAAAAAAACTGGTTTCCTTATATGAAGCTATGCTTTCTGGACTTTCAAGAGAATTTTTATACAGGAAGTCAAAACTCCCAGCACTATTGCAACTAACACTTTTGAATTCTCCCTCTTTAATATACCTCTGTCTGATACTATGTCTAACTGACTTTCCATGGAAATACTCAGCTGCCATGTTCAATAGCTTACTGACAGAGCAGTGACTATGAGCTTTATGTATTAAGGAATAATAAATCACGTCCTTTCAGAACATTTGAGTTCTTGTATAACATCTATATTGTAAATGAGTGAATCTTGTAAGTAACTGACTTACTTCGAATAGAAATATAGTTACTCCATAGTTTTACTCCGGAGAACAACTTTTAGATCAGATTATTAGAGCTGGCTGGCCTCTTTCAACCCCCATACCTAATCTATCAAACTGAGTTCTGTTGGCTTCACCTTAGGAACAAATCTGGAATCTGACACCCTCTTACCAGATCCATGTCTACTATCATTTTTAGTTTGCGCTCAACAGTTAAATATCTCTTGACTGTTTTATCTCTGTAGTCTTTATGCTGTATGCCAGAGTTGCCACTGTCTTGAAACCTAAGTCAGAATTTTCTTCTATCCAGCTGCCCCCCCCATCAGTGGCTTTAATCATAAGGGACTAAATTGGAAAGTTTATAGACAAGGCTATAAATGACGGGCTTTTCTTTGGCTTCATATCCCCCTCAGCCCATGTCTTTAGACTGTTCTCAGTATTGTTTCTGATTACTCTGTTCAGCTGAGGCTCTGTCGCAGTACTTCAGATGTATGGTGCCCCATCCTCTCCTTTCTGACATCACATGTTAGAATGTCCATCTCGCACATGTCAGTCACATTTCTGCTCATAGTTTGCCCCTTCAGAGGTATGCACTAATCATCTTTTCTGATTTATGCTCCCTCTTGTCATCCTTCATCTTTTTTTTTTTTTAACTTGAATATTTCTTATATACATTTAGAGTGTTATTCCTTTCCCGGTTTCGAACAAACATCCTTCCTCCCCCCTTCATATGGTGTTCCCCTTCCCACCCCCCCCATTGCCGCCCTCCCCCGACAGTCTTTACTGCTGGGGTTCAGTCTTAGAGGGACCCAGGGCTTCCCTTCCACTGGTGCTCTTACTAGGATATTCATTGCTACCTAAGGTCAGAGTCATCAGTCCATTATAGTCTTTGGGTAGTGGCTTAGTCCTGGTTGTTGTACATATGGGTCTCAAGCCCCTTCAAGCTCTTTCAGTTCTTTCTCTGTCATCCTTCATCTTTCTGACCCGCTCCCAATCATTCTGTGGTCTTTTCACTAGAAAATATTGTCCTTAATGTTTACTAGATTTCTTGCAAATAATTTATCTATCATTACAATTGTATTGCAATGACTCCAGCTGCCTGAACACTTTCTGGCATTAATGTGCTCAGCAGCATATGAGGAAGATGTTCATGGTGAGTGAAGAAAGAGTGGTTCCTATTTAGAAGGAAAGCCCAGTGGAAAGCGGTGGCATTACCTATGTGTTTTACGGCATTGTAGCACCTCAACTGTATTCATAATACTGAATGAATCATAGGCAGTTTTCCGTTTGGATCTCTGTGTGGCATGTCAAATCCTAATTTTAGATTCTTAGTTGAGGTTTTATTGCTGTGAAGAGATACCATGACTAAGGCAATTTGTATATTGGTAAACATTTAATTGGGTCTGGCTTAGAGTTTCAGTGGTCCAGTCCATTATCATCCTGGTGGCAGTGTGCAGTCAAATTTGGTGTTGGAGGAGCCAAGAGTTCAACATCTTGATCAGAAGGCAACCAGAAGAAGCCTGACTCTTCTGCAGGTAGCCAGGAGTTGGCTCTCTTTAACACTGGGTGGGCCTGAGTTTAGAACCTCAATGTCCACCCCACAATGTTGAACTTCCTCTAACAAGGCCACACCTACTCCACGAGGCTACACCTCCAAACAGTGCCACTTCCCATGGGCCAAGCTTATTCAAATCACAAATCCCATTGACCATGCGTTCTGTGTGATGGATAGCTGATCTTTCAACTCCCTAGGCCCAGTGATAGTATCGCCAAAGGAGTCTTTTGTCAAGGAACTGGGCTGAGTTAAAGTAGCTATTATCACTCCCTTAGCTTGGTGCTTGTTTTTCTTTTTTTTTCTTTTGTCTTACATTTTCATGTCAAGAAAAAAAAGAAACCAGAAGACTATTAGTGTAAACACAAAGGCAAGAATGAGATGGAATACTTAAAATGATTAGAGGGCTTACTGTTGCTAAAGTAACTTGTCATCTCTGGCAAAGAATTGACATTAAACACTGCCATTTATAAAATGATTTTATGTACCGAGTAATTTATAGTAACTTTCAGTATTTAAAGTAAGATAAGTGTGTTCAAAAGGAATAGACCTGAAAATCCCCTAAGTAAAATTGCATTTAAAAAATACCAGTTCAAAAAAAAATCAGTGCTCCACACTGAAGTGTCATTTAGGATGAAATAAGCCCTTAGATCTGAAGAGTTCTTCAGAGCATGACACACTTGTCCCATTATTGTTTCGTGTATGGAAGTGAGCTTGGATTTAATAAGAATTCTTAAACTTAGGGAGTTGGCCAGGTCCTCCCTGGGTGGAGGTACTTGCTGCTGAACTTGCTGACTTAAGTGACCTGCCTGGAACCCAACTGTGCAATGACACGCATCTCATCTCCCTATCCCTCACCTTGTCTTTAACCATGCTGGTGATTCTGCTCCCCATGCCGTTGTCTGCAGAAGAAACAGAGCAATGAGATTCTGGAATTCAGAATCAGCAGGCCTGAGAGGGTGTTAGCTATGCCACATGGTGTCACGTGATCCACTTTTATTTTAAGTCTCACTCATGGCCTTCAGAGAAGGGATATTTGCAACTCTTTGTTGTCATTGGAAACCACCCGGTGCTAACACTGGGCAAATCATTTACCAAGTGTTTCCTAGGACATGAAGGATGTAAGACTCCTGAGTTGCATCTTGGGAATGTACTGGCAAGCCAGAGTCCTCATTTTAATGGTGTCTGTTAATTATTAGCTTGACAGGATCTAGAACTACTAGGGAGTTTGGGCAGTGGGAAATTATGTTGATTAAGTTAATTATGTTAGGAAGGCTCTTCCACTATGGCTGACAATCATTCCTGGGCTAAGATCCTGAAGTCTATAAAACGGGGACAGTGAGCGGAGCACATGCATTCATTTCTCCTTGCTTCTTTACTGTGGACACATCATGGCCACTACTTCAAGTTCCTACTGTTGCGGCTTCCCTGCCATGTTGGACTGTGACTGTGAATTGTGAGCCAAAAAACAAAACAAAACAAAACAAAACAAAAAAACAAAAGAAAAACATTCTCTTTTAAGTTGCTTTTGGAAGAGTATTTTATCACAGTAACAAATAAAGTAACTGAGAGATCAGGGCACATTGGGAGGGTTTGTAAACGTGTACACTAGATAATAGTGAGTCAGAGACCTCATGTCTAAGAGTCAGGGATCTCATTTTTCAAGTTTCCCAGGGATTCTGCTATTTTTTTTACACCATTCCTTTAGGAAATACAACATTTAAACTTTCTTTTTTCAAAACTCTTCCATATAGTTAGAAAATGAAAATGAACATGAATGTCATGATTGGACAGTGTGTGTGTGTGTGTGTGTGTGTGTGTGTGTGTGTGTGTGTGTGTGTGTGTGTATGTGTGTGTGTGTGTGTGTTCTAAAGGTAGGGTAGTCTAGATATGACAGCGTTTTTGGATACAGCATCAGAAAGAATAACTAATGTAATAAAACTCATTGAGGACCTTAGTCATTAGTGTAGTTTCTTTGTAGTATCCTGCTTTACAGGTGACATGAGTTTTCAAGAAGGCCCTAAAATAAATGTAGACATTTTTATTTGTTTTTTACTGTAATGATAAAATCACCACTCCTATAAACTAGAGTTTCCTACCAAATACTTTCAAGAATAAATCTAGATATCATGTGAAGTCCTCACAGCATTTGTTGCAGTTTAACGCCGCATGGATAGACTTACCCATTATCTTGTTAGAAACTGTTCTAGCTGCAAATGAAGATGCTTCGGTGGTGAAGAAATAAGTTAGATCGTGTCCTCTTACATGTTATAGTTGCAAATTTGGTGGGGTTCAGAAGCATCATCATAGGGATTTCTATAAGTAAGTGATCCAAAATTAAGATGGACTCCAACTTTTATTTATTTATTTATTTTCCCTCTGGCATGCATAATTAATGTGGCTTCCTGAAAATTACTTTGAAGGGGCCTTTAATCAGCATTGTTAACAAGCAAGTGTTCTATAAGAACAGTACCAGGATTATCTCATGAATCCGGTCCTTTCCAACAGTGGAACTACAGCAGGCATTAAGATTGCATTACATGATGGTCAGTGAAAGGGAAGTAAAGCTGGAGGCTGATGTGCAAAAACTGCGTAGTCCAAAGTAACTCCCCATGCAGAAAAGCCACAAGTTAATGTAGCTTCAGTAGGATGCCTTTGGAGTGGTTTGGTAAGAAGCCAGGCAGTGACGGGTTGGGGGGCTGAATTATGTTTTAAAAGACTATTTTACATTTGGAATTTTTGGAAAATAAGAAGCACTTGTTGGTACTCTGGATTAGAGTGATCATGGGAAGGTGGGGAAAGTACATAGAGTGAAAGTACGGCCCGCATGGCACTACCCCGGAACTTGAACTGGGTTGACCTGGGGAAAGAACAATAGGAATAGAGGTCAGGACTGGAGGTTATTTGTTAAGCATCTAGGGAAGCTTGGGGCATTGTATTAGTAGCAGTTCTGCAGCAGATCATGGGGGGAATCAAAGCTGCTTTAGAACCAGTATCATTCATCCTTTCCTAGCTGTCTGGCCACGTGATGTATAAGGCTGGTAGTAACCCAGATAGAGGGACTGTCAGTGAATCTGGGGAACTGTCAATGAACTTCAGTAACTACTGCTAACATTCAGCGGGGGAAGGAAAAGGCACATAACAGTGATTGACAAGAGTTTTAAAGGGACAAGATCATATTAGGATATAGGCACTAAAGAAATGCAGCCTGATACCTCAGATATACTTAAAAGACAGGGTTGACTGAAAGGTTGCTAGGGGTGCCAGATTAAAGTGGGCTGTGTACAGATGAGCAGATAAACAGAGGAATATGTGTGCTGGGTATGTGTGGGAAGTCAACTAAGGATTGCTTCAGGATTACCAAGGATGTCAGGTGAGGCATGAAGAACTTCAAGCCACGACGGAGACTCTTAAGATGTCGATGGGAAATGCTTGAGAAAGGTTTAGTAGAAAGGAATGTTATTGAGAGATAAGTTACTAAGTGAAAGGAAGTAGAAAGATAGGTGAAGGGAGGTGACCCTAGGTAGGAGCAGTGGAGGTAAGAACATGAACAGAAATGTGGCTGATGTATGCAAGATAGTGTAGAAGACAGAGAAGATTGAAGCTAAAGTGATCTGCTAATTTTGCACTCTGGGTAAATCGAAGTGGTCTATATTGTAGGGTCTATACCCTCTAATACTGTTTGCTTTTCTTCTTCATATCTTGTTAAGTCACAGATTGTAACAATACTAGTACAGTGGTGTGTGTGTGGGGGGGGTTTGCGTGTGTTGTCTTTTTCCTTCATCTAAAAACAGTAGAATGTTTAATTCATTGTGTCCAAAGATTCTTTTAGGATCAAATAAGTAATGGACCTTTTGTTTCCCTTCAGGGAAATACAAAGTCTTAAGAAGTATCGTGGTTTAGGGGGGATTTCTTGATCACCTGACACTTGCCCAGTATATCTAGATTAAGAGAGGGGTTGGGGATTTAGCCCAGTGGTAGAGCGCTTGCCTAGCATGCACAAGGCCCTGGGTTTAGTCCTCAGCTCTGGGGGAACAAAAGATGTTTTAGAGCGAAATGCAATAACTAAACCGTTTCCTTTGGCTCCAGGTTTTAGTCATATGGCAGAAACTTGAGAGAGTTTGTCTTATTGTGTCCACAGACAAAAATTAGAGCATGACTAGTTCTATGAATGCTTGCACTCCTCTCACTTTCTCCACTTTATACAGTCTAAGAATCCTGCCTAGGGAATGGCACTACCCACAGTGGGCTGATCTTCCCAATCCCATTAATATAGGCAAGATAATTTCTCATAGGCATGCTCGGGGCCACTTTGTAAGTGCTCCTAGATTTTGTCAAGCTGACAGTGAACACTGACTATCACAATTGTTTGTGAACTGTGTGTGCAGCATGAGAACACTAACAGCCACAGTTGTTTATGAACTGTGTGGGCACAAGAAGTTGTGTAGGCTAGAGTATCCTGTAGATTCAGAAGTCCAGTAAAGCCCTTCCCTGTTTGCTCTTACCTACTGGGTTCTGCCTGGTTAGTTTCTGATTTCCCTGGCCAAGGTTACTTGGGCAGACAGATTCAGAAGAATATGTGGGTACCGTCTGTTCTCTGTAAAATAGTTCTTAGCTTCATGAAACATTTGTACCAGAAAGCTTATTGAACATGGTCAAATGTCGTCATTTTCAAGCTGCACTAAAATGTGGAAGTGAGGGAAAAGATTCTATAAATTGAACAAATGTATTTGAACACTTGCTGTTTCTATGATACAAATCAAATAGCATACACTAATTAAAGTTCCCTTTGTGGCAACAAATTTGCTCATGGTTAGGGAGAAAGTCTTGTAGAAAGTTTGAATGGTGAAAGTATTAAGACTTGTCTCAACCATTTACTTAGCCAAGTCAAGTCCTAGGGCAGGGCAACACCTTAATACATTAGTGACGCCCCCAACCATAAAATCATTTTCATTGCTACTTCATAACTGTAATTTTGCTACTGCTACGAATCATAATATAAATATCCGGTATGCAGGATATCTGATATGCGTGTGACCCCTGTGAAAAGGTTGTTCAACCCCGAGGGTTCGTGACTCACCAGTTGAGAACTGCTGTCCTGGAGCTTGGTTAGTTGGTTATTCATGGTTGTGTGGTTAATAGCACAGAACTGAGACTGAGCTTATAGCCTTCTGTGTTTTCCTATTTGGCTTGTGCCTCTTGGGAGAGGCAAGGTGGTTAGCATGGTTAGCCAGAATCTTCTGATCAGCATTTTCTTTCTTTTTAAAAATATGTATTTTATTTACTTTCATGTGTACAGTATTTTGCCATTCATGTGTACAGTATTTTGTGTACATTATTTTGCCAGCATGCATATCCACTTACCGCTTGTTTTCTTGATGTCTGTGGAGGCCACAAGGGGGCATCATGTGACCTGGAACTTGAGTTACAAATGGCTGCAAGCCATTATGTGGGGGCTGGCAATTGAGCTCTGGTCCTCTGGCAGAACAACCAATATCTTAAATGTTGAGCCATCCTTCTGGTCCAGCTCTGAGTTTTCAGTGTGGGAATCCCAGCAGCACGGCTTTCTAGTCACTGCTTAATTTTGAAAGCTCTTTCTTTCTCCCATCTGCCATCCTAAAATACAGGATTTTAATGTTCTCTCTTTGCTGCTACGTGATGTTTTCAAGATTCAGAAACGGTAAATTTATGTCTCAGTGGCTGTAGATCAGCCTTATGGAAACTGTATATTACAAAGAAGGAGTAAATAATTGTGTTTTCTGATTAATTTATTATATTTCTGAGTGGCATTATTAGTAACTGTGTTTGCCTTCTTATTCCAATATGAACTAATGTATAAATATTACTTTTATGGGCATTTGAATTTCATGTGTGCTTCCCCTCTCAGAAGCAGAGTAGAATTGTTACTAACTGCTTTTTGTTTAGTGAGTCTTTATTTTCTTTTTGAAATTGCTTCTTAGTACCATGAGGTCTTGTATAACTCCTTTCTGTGCTGACATAGGTCATTTATCAGAATATTCAGTTCAGCATTTACTGTATGTCTGCTTTGTAGCTATCTGCAAAGATGAAAAGAACAAAGGGTGGGACTGAAGCCGGTTGCCCTTTGAACCTTGAGACGGGGGTCGATAGCTTGGAGATGACCTGCTTAGAGTCCAGGCCACATATATTTTTCTCCTTGGAGGGACCTGCTCTTGTATTACCTTGTCACTGCCTCCAGAACCTGCTAAGTAGACTGTTCCTTTTTGAGTCCACTTTATCTAAAATGAGTGAAAGAGATAAAGAGGGTGCTTTTTGTTATGGAGATTGGCAGAGTGATTTCCAGGAAACAAACGATGAGCGGAGGTCTTCTCCTCCTCTGAGCTATGAGCTGGGAGTGTTAGTGACCCATAAGGTGAAGACATACGGTTTTATACCATAGAACATCCAGGCCATGACTTGGTCCCAAGGCTAAGAGTGACCCTTGGACACATAAGGAGAAGATTGGAAGTCTTTTTCTGTGTGTGTGACCATGGCCTTTCTCTTCCACTGCTTTGCTGGGTAGAGTTTGTGGATGAGAACCTGAAAATGGAGGAGTCTCAGGACTGGATCATGAGGATGATCTGGAAGAGTTGCTTGAATTCTAACTGAGAAAGGAGCCAGGGCACAATCCCCTCCTTCCCCTCTGTTTCATTAACTTGCTCTTTGATACATTTTCTGCCATCAAGTAATTGAGCTCACTTTTACAATGAAAGATGAGACAGGTCACTTCCCATGGGTATTCATGTGCAGAGGAACTAATCTCCATCCAAAAAGCTCAACAACATTGCCTATCCTGAAATCCTGGACTGGAGAGGTTACCTTCTTATTATCATTTCATGTTTATTAAAGTTTAGACCAATAGAGATACAAGAAAGCTCCCTCTCTCTCCCTCTCCCTCTCTCTCTTCCCCTATCCCCCCCTCTCTCTCTTTCACACACACACACACACACACACACACAGTCTCACACACACACAGTCACACACACACACACACACACACAGTCACTCACACACGCACTCACACACGCACACACACACATACGCACGTGTGCATGCATCAGGTTACGTCCATTGTCGAATAGGAAAATCATGAGGCTAAAGACTGAACTGAGGTTTTCTATCAGCTGTAGTTATGTCACACCCCTGGGTCCCTTCTCTCTGCCTTTTAAAAATGTCAAACTGTTTCTGAGTAAATACATTTCTTTTCACACTTAGACCAAGTCCCAATATTTCTGTCTAAAATGAAAAGCTGCTGAAAGTTTTAAGACATTAAAATCACTGTGTTAAACTGTGGTACAACCTATAAAATGTACGGCATTGACGGAGATGTAAGCGCCGTACCTCAGTAAGAGTGGATGCTTCTTAGTCATCAGCTGGAGCCAGTGTGGTCCAGGAATGAGATGTTAATCCTAAGGGGAATGGGAAAGGGAAAGAACCAAGTAACACAGGGGCTCTCTGAACTTTCTGAAGCTTTTAAAAAAAAATAAACATAAAATTGGCCTAAAATAAAAAGCCTATAATTTTCAGATTCACACAGAGAGTTGTTACCTTCCCAGTAGTAACAGAGTGTGTGTCCTGGTTGTCTTTGCTGAGGCCTCGCCAGCAGCAGAACATGGGATGCTTCTGGAGTGACGCCATTTTCATCCTGTGTGTAGTGGGTCAACGTCCCTAGGGCAGCACACAGGGTGAGCTCAGAGGGCTGGAAGGTGAGTTGTGGTTAATGACATACAGCTCTTTTTGCTGTATGTAATTAATCAATTTATTTTATCAATGTGTTTCCATTGTACACAGCAGAAGGGTTTGGTGTGATTTTGTACATGTATAGAGCATGCGTAGAATCAGGGTAGTGGTCATTTTTCCTCGCCTCGTCCTTCATGGCTTCAGCCTCAAGCCTCTTTCTCCTAGGTCTGCGTAAAACATGGAATTGGTGACTTGACAGCGGTCACTTGTCTATGCTATTAAATACCAGAATTAATTCCTTCAGCCTAACTCTGTTTTCTATCCCACAATCAAACCTCCCTTTAGAGCAGTGGTTCTCAGCCTTGGGTCACGAACCTTTGTGGGTCAAATGACCCTTTCATTGTGGTCACCCAAGACCACAGGAAAGCACAGATATTTACGTTATCAGATGTAGCAAAATTGCAGTTATGAGGTAGCAACAGAAAATAATTTTATGGTTGGAGGTTGACACAATGGTAAAGACTGTATGAAAGTGTCACAGCATTGGGAAGGGTGAGAAGTACTGTTTTAGAAGGTCTTACAACCCTGAGAGTTCCATTCACTTACAAGAAAGAGGGCGTTACATCGATGGAACGCCCACTGCTGGCTGGCCTCAGGCTGTTCCATTTGTGTTCATGTAGCCTTTGTATGTCCTTTGGGTAAGGGAAATACTTAGCAAGAAATGTCATTAGTCATTAGAAACGTCATTAGCTTTTAGCAACAGAGGCTAAAATTCAGAAACATGTGACCCTATCTTCTTCTTACTTGTCTTAGGCCAGGCATGGGGAGCCACAGTTTTAATCCCAGCACTAGGGAGGAAGATCTCTCGTGGTTCAAGGGCAGCCCGCTTTCTACAGCTTTGCTCAGTGGGGCATCCACAGTGAGACTGTGTTCTAAGAGGTGACACAACTAAATTTGTTGCATATTAGCCAGATTTTTACATCATTTTATATATTTTCCAAAAAGATATTATTTTGTTCCTATGGAACTATCATGCTGCCAATAATGTTAGACATCTGGTTTCTTATTCTCTATTCCTGCCCAAGGATCCCCACAAATCCTTAGGATAGGAAGGGTTTAAAAAAAACAAAACAAAAGGAACGTTCATGTGGGAGATGCCATTTTTTAGTGAACTGTGGAAGCAATGATGACAGTGCTATCGTATTCCAGAAAACGGTTTGGTCCTGCAGCTTTGAAAATGAAGACAAGAAGGAAGGGGTTTAGGTACGAGTGACACAGATTAGAGAAGGCAAAAGTCACAGGAAAGGGTTCTGAAAGAAAAGGATGTTGTTTTCTCAAAGCCACCAGCGTATATTAGAGAAAAATCCAGAAGATGAACACATACATGAATGTTTGTATTCTCACACATCTATGTTACATCCACACGTATTCACTTTGGTCCATGCAGATATCCGCACTCACATGTTTATTTATATGTGCACATATTCACACTAGTACACATATCCACACACATCTGTATATGCCCCCCACACAAATACATATACACACATGTGTCCACTTAACACTCACACACACACACCCCCACACACACCCATACATGCGTTTGCATAAACATACACGTCACATCTGTCTATACACATACACAGATGGCATCACTGTCCACACCAGTTCATAGTTCACAGTGGGTGATAATAGCTGATAACGAGTACTCTGGGTAAATCAAAAGAGTATGTTAAAGCCCAGAGCCTTACTTTATGAAACTCTTTATCAGTCTTTCTTTTGGAGTTGGAGTTAAATAACGATTGGGCATGCCAATGAATAATGGCTTGGTATTTTCCAATGTAGTTTGCCCTACAGCTTTCCTCTGGACACCAACAACTCTTTTCCATTGATACTTTTATTGGAGAGATTCACACCATGGTAGAAATTCTTCATGCGTATCTGCTGGTGCCAAGGCAGAACTGGTGTACTGGTGAAGGGTATGGATGGTGTTAATTTTTCTGTTCATTTATGTTATGCCCATGAGTAGAATTTGGAAGCTCCTTAAGAATGGAAGCCAATGAGAGTTATATAAGTCATATGAATTTGATATACAGTGAAAAGCATGTCCTAGTCTCACTGTTTACCTTTTAACTCTAACACCACAGCTCAGCAGTCTGTTGCAGTCTGCTTTTCCCTTCAAGAATTGCATATGGTTGAGTGTGACTCATGGACTTGTCACATACGGAAACACACACTTCAATTTTAAACAGACTGATCCATCTTCTTTACATCACTTTTGCACTTTATCAGAAAATTGATTAATCACTTGCTTAATTTAACGCTGGAATTAGTTGATGGCGTTACTACATATACCTCTGAATGTTAAAGATACTGAGAGAGCTCAGAATCTTAGCCGTTAGCAGAAACATCAGGTTTAGTCACTTTCTTGAATAAAATGCATCTCCGGAAGGGTCTGGCCTGTTCAAGGTTGGGGTCGTGGTGTGTCCTTTGGATTCAGATCCTGGCCAAGACTCTTTGGGACAGAATCCCATTTACTAAGAAATGAGTCTCTACCCTGGTGCACAAGGTCCCTAGGTCCAGCCTACAATGACTTTTCTGCTCTGGAAGCCAGCCAATGTTTACTTCCTGATTAGAGAGAGGGGGAGGGGGGAAGGAGAAAGAGAGAGAAATCTCTTTGTATGGATGTGGGGGTGGGTGGGTGTGCAGTGATCAGACCCATGCATAGGAGGCAAATACTTTCCCACTGAGTGACAGCCCCAGTCCTAGGACTAAGATAGTTAAACCTTTTCAAACTCATTGTACACCAGAGTTTAATATCCTGGATTGAGCCTGAATAGCTTTTGTGTTGTTTCTGCCCCAGGTAATGAAGTTCTCGCTATGATTTATGTAGCCCCGTGTAATTTTTCCTGCTATATCCTATCATAGTTTAGCACTTACACAGCACCTTGAACGCTTTTCTAGGGAAATGTTAAGGATTTCTATTGTGCTCTTTATAGAGATGCTGAATTATGATTTTAGGTTTATAGTTAAATGGTTCCCATTGCTCCATGGAGCGCCCTTAGCTGCAGGCATACAACAGAGTGATAATAGGCTCTACAAAGTTCAGAAAGATCTTGAAAAATTAGTAAAGCCCTTTAGTAGCTAATTGCATATTAATATTGGAGCCTGGAGGGAGGTGACCCATGGAAATGTAGTTATAACTGGAAATTAGAGAGGGGAGTCTAATCTACTTTCAATAAACCCTGACCATGGTCAGATAACTTCTTGGCATTTCAGGTGCTTTTCTTTGGGGCGGGGGAGTTTAAGTTTACAAAGGGAAGGGCTTGTGTCAGTCTACAAGCTCCCCTTGGTTCATGCGGTCTTGGTTCAGAGCAGATGGTAAAGAGAACTGGCTATAGATGCAGAAGTGGGGGTTGGTCATCTCCATTCTCAGTCTCTTCTGCCTCAAAATAAAGGAGGGATAACTTCTTAGACCTTCCAGATAGAAGACTATCTATTTCTGTCTTTGCCTCATATTACAGTTCTATAGGTTAGAAAAGGATGGTAGAGATAATTAGATTTCCCTTCTATGCTCCAGGTTTATGATCAATGTCATCTGAAGCTTTGAATATATCCAAGGGCCAATGAGATAATCTCACTTCCTTGTGTGTTTTAGCAAATTTTTAGCTGCAAGTACCAGAGGTCTTTCCTTAAAATGATTTAGAGGGGATAGGAAATGTATTTTTTTTTCCATTTTTTTCTTAATCATTCCATTAATTTACACCTCAAATGATATCTCCCTTCCTGGTTACCCCTGCAAGCCCCCTATCCCACAACCTCCTTCTCCTCCTTCCCCTTTGCCTCTCTAAGGGTACTCCCCCCACCTACCCACCTTTTCCCGCCCTACCCTTCCATCATCCTTCTGTGTTGGAAAAATGGCATTCCTTCCCTGTATCTGTAATGCTGTAACCTTAGCATTAGAACTGACATTGTAACCTTAAGGCAACCACAAGAGAGAAGCATCAGCTATAGAAGCTCTTAGTTTTCCTCTTAGGCATTTATTACAGTGCAACAAAGTATGTGTTTTATACATAACCTTTTCCCAAAGGACAGGGTTTTGCTTCTATTTAATATTATAAGCAAGACTTGCTTTGCATATATCAGCAAGCTTTTAATCCGAATCAACTGTCTTTGAGTGTTTATAAGTTACGGAAAGTACTTTATGGAATTCTGGTTAAGTAGTCTAGAACATCAGCATGTTTATCCTCCTGGCTTAAACTTTCATTTTGCTGTTCATCTTTTTCTGTGAGTCAAGGGTTCCTGCTGTAGCCCCGGACTTCATACTGTAGCTTTGGGACCTTACTGTGTAACCCAGGCCAGCCTCAAACTTGTGATCCTCCTCCTCAGCCCCCCACACACTGAGAATATATGTGAGTGACACAGCACATGCACAGCTGTTTCCATTAAGATTTCTGTTAGAAAAATTTTGCCCCTTATTTGAATTAATTTTTTACCCAATCTCCTACTTAAACGAAATAGTAGCTTAAAACAGAATTATAGAAGATTTGAATGCTCTACCTCTAAAGAAAAAAATTTGGGGGGGAGGGGTGTAGTGTTTTTCTTTTCTATGCAACTCAAATTTGAATATATGTCCAAATACGTAACTCTAGGATTTATAACAAAGTATGTTAGTCACATGATAAGTAACAGACTCATCTCAATGCTAACTTTACTGGACAAGCACATTTTTATTTCTGTGAATATAATCTCTATGTGCTCTCTGAGAAAATAAAACGAGAAAATTGTTTTCTTTCTCCTCAGTGGCAGTGTTATATCACTGAGCTAGGATACCAGCTGCCAGGCTGGTTTTTAGCCATTAATAGCTATCTACAGCTGTCACACAGAAGTGAGATTCAAGCCGTTTTATACACAAAGGTGTCATCTTTCACCCCCAGCAGTCTATTCTGTGAATTCCCTCTGTAGGAAGAGGACAGAGGATGGGGGCGGGGTGTGTGTGTGGTGGTGAGAGGCACTGGAGTCCCATGACCAATCCTGGGAAATCCGACTCTGGAGACCAGCATCAGGTGCAGACCTGAGTTTATTACCCAGCCCATAAGCTTATGGGCTTATAAGTGTTGGAGCCAATCCCAAGCCCTTAAATTCTTGGCCAATCACATCTCTCCATTGGGTATCCAATGAAAGCCCTGCCTAATGAGGTAACTCAGGAGTCTGGGGAGTATTGTTACCTGTGAGGGCCTCTGCAAAACTTGGGGAAGTAGCCACTGCCTTGTCCTGGATTCCTTTTTGCTATCTCACCAGTGTGCGCGGAGCCAATTTAGATCTAATGCCATGTGAGGCAGTCTTCGAGGAGTCGCAAGAGCCGGTGGTGTCTTGCTCTCTGTCCCACTTTTTTTTTTCCTTCACAAGGTCGACTTCCACATCCCACACACCTACTGGGTGTCTCTTCTAGACACGCATGTCTTGTTCATAATCTCTATGAGGTGACAAACTGAGCAGAGAGAACATCGTCCATGAAACCCAAATGGAACACAGTGGTGGATGGCGGGCGTACCGCCTTCCTACAGACCCCTTGGCATTTCCGCTTCCTGTCACCTTTGTCTGGGGCCGTTGGGATTTTCTGGTTGTGTGGTTAACACAGAAGATATGTTTGGAAGAAAGAGAAGCACAGCTTTATTTCTCACTGCCTTTTTGTTTCTCTCCTCTAAAACTTATCAGAAGTTGGTTTTTGTTTTTTGGGTTTTTTTTGGGGGGGTGGGGGTGTTGGTGTTGGTGGTGACGAATAGTGAGGACAATCCCTCCTTTTCCACACTTCAACCACTATGCTCTGTGTCTTTCCATACAGGTAAGCTTTATTAAAGCAGACGGGTTAATCTGCCCCTCCCTCAGTCTTTAGTGATCTAGGGTTTGTTTGTTTTTTGCTTCCATCTAATATATCTTGTGCATGTCCCAATATTAATATTTTAGATTGGTTGCACACTATTAGGTTTCTAGACAATAGTTCTATTATACGTACTGTCATACTTTATTAGACAATACACAATGAAATGGCAAATTAGATTATCCAGCTTTTCACTATTTATCAATAACATTAGAGAGAACATTCTTGTTAATATACCAGCCTATTTCCGTCCCTGTATGTACAGGATAATGTCCTTGAAAAAACACTGCCTCAAGGGCTTTGGGCAATATTTTAAACTTTGATATATGTTGACTAATTTCTCCTCACTTCAAAGGCATCAATCATGAATTCTGAGATCACAGTCAGTGTGAATAGGTGTTGGGGTTCATTGACTCTGGGTTGGGTATGTTACTGTTTCTCCCACGTGACTGTCCTCTGCATTCTTTCCTGCTGTCTCTGTTGGGGTGGAGTCTGTCTGTCTGACTATTATAAACATTGCCTGTTACTTTCTGAAGTGGACATCCCAGCTTCAGAAGGTCCTTGGAACCAAAAGCATAACTGCTGACCCAGGTCAACTATTGTCCTTTTTGCTGCCATGAAATAAGTCCATTTTTATCCCCCCTCCTTTTTTTGATGGTGCAGTATCAGAAATTCAATGTCTACCCTTTTAAAATCTATGAGAACAAATTAGAGAAACAGAGGGCCAGAGTAGAAAAGAGATGTTACGACTGCCGAGATTTTCAATACTCTTTCTGGCCAAAGGAAAAGTACAATATTTGGAATATTTGCCTTCCAGCATCTCTTCGGATCTGCCAGTCAAGGACTCTGAATTTAAAGCTATATGGGAAAGGGAAAACTAAACACATCTGGTAAAGTCCTATGCTAGCAACGCTAAGAAATTGACTTCTTTACTGAGGGGAAGACTCTTGGGCTACAAGTAAAGCATTTGGAATGGTTATAATTTTATTCCTGACTTTACCTTTCTGGCAAGAATTACAAGCACATTCATAGCTTCTCCCATATCCTAACTATCCTATTTCTTGTTCTCTTCATGTGTTTGCGGGCTTGTAAAACTTACAGTGCATTGATTAATTCCAGATTTTTTATAATTGTTCTTTTATCACGGACAATCAAAGTGCTGTTGGAATTTTATGTGACATTCAAATATCCACTCACGGCTCACAAGTGAAGAAATCTGGTGATGGAAGGTGTAATGGTCTTTGCTGCCTGAGAAATGGAGGGCTGGAAACCATGGCAATGATGCTACTGTCAAGGTCAGTCATGTAAGCCAGATAAGCAAGGTTTAACTACACCATATGGCCTGGGTGACTCCCCAGAGTCAAACACCTTATGTGCAATCTTTAAATCTTTAAGCACTTGACAGAACACGGAAATGTTACATACTCTAAACAAACTGGTCCATACCACCCAAGGCTCCTGTGATCCATGTGTGGTCACAATGTCTTCTTCTTCTTGGCTACCATCTTGCTGATGAGCCTCCCTCCTGCACGGTACAATATCAGGATGCCATTCTAGTCTCCGGCAGGAGCTTTTTAAAAACTTAATCCATTCTCCATGCTAATGTTTTACCATCTTTCCATAATTTTGACTTTGAGTAAAAGACGGTAATTCATTTTTAGCGACTGTGGTGGTTTGAATGAGAATGGCTCCACAGGCAAATGGTTGATTACTTGGACCCCAATTGGTGAAACCGTTGAGGAAGGGTTAGGTGGTGTGTCCTTGTTGAAGGAGCTATGTCTTGATGGTGGGCTCGAGGTTTACAAAAGACTTGCACCGTTGCCTGAGTGCCTCTTACTTAGGGATCAAGATGTGACCTGTCATCTGTTGCCTTTCTTTGAGTTACCATCCTGGACTCTAATGCTAGGAAACTGTGAACCCAAATAAACACTTCTTCTGGTAAGCTGCATTGGTCATGGTGCTTCATCATGGCTGTAGTAAGTAAGGAATATAGTGACCATTAAGATGCAACATTTTCCAGTGCGTGAAAGGGTTACTCGTGTGTCACTGTAGGAGGATGCTGTACATCCGCTTCAGTGAAATATGTAACTGCACTCTGCTCACGTCGATTAATAGTAAACTGACAGCTAATGTATTTGATCAACATATGCAGGCTGGACCAAACACAGTGTGGTAATATGGTCATATTGTACAACAGAGGGTAATACTATGACCTGCTTGCAATGAGTTCGAGAACATTTGAAGAACCCCTCTTTTTTTCTTTCTCATGTCTCTGTTATTCAAGGAGTATCCTATAGACATATTCAGAAAGCGCAGCCAGCACTTAAAAGCGCCACATGGAAAGAATTAATATACACTGACTGATAAGATTGGCAGGTGGAAGCAGGCGGGTCATCAGGTATTTATGACACAAGGACCCAGCAACACTGTGTAGAAGAATTGATAGAAAAACGCTTCTGACTTTAAAGTGTGTGGGCCGGAGAAGGCTTCCAAATGAAATGACTATTTTAAGATCTGAACTTGTGGCGGGAATTGGTAAGACCCTGAGATAATGAGAAAGAGGGTAAAGTGGTAACTTATTAGGAGTCTGAGAGGCCATACGTGCTGGAGATCACAGAGAAGGCCTGCCAGACGTGCACCCAGGACATGGCAGCACTGTGGTAGGGTGAGGAGACCATCAAGGGCCTATTGTGTCATTTCTAAGCCCTGGAAAGATGCCATTGAAAAGCTATATAAAAAAAAAAACTATATAAAAAAACTGGGATGTGACCAGATAAAAGCAATTTTAGAAAGCTGGTTTCAACTGCCATTTTCCAGTTAGAACTTTTCTTTTCTTATTACCACCTTTTAGAAAGTCTTTCCTACAGAAGAAATGCTGCAAGTGAACTCTCCCAGACAATCAAGGTTTACCCGATGTCCTCTAGTCCTCTTAGCCTGAGGGTTTTCCACCCTCAGCGCCTGAAAACACCTGAAGATGAAGGCTATCCAAGGTCACTGGGGGAAAAACATTTCTAAGAACAGAAACAGGAAAATGGAGACGAAAGAAACACGCAATGCTTAGTTTGATTCCAGAAGCGCCATTGTATTGTGTCAGGACTGAGAAGACTTGAGTTTCAGACCTGTGATCCCATTTCTCAGTTTTTGTGTTAAAAAATGTCAAACAGTTAGATTCAGAATTCTTGAGGGTGCCATTCCACCTTATAATTTGGTGAGGACTGCTTCCACTGCATTTGTTGAATAAGTCACCTTTGTAAAGCCAAACTATGAACGTACTCACCACACTGCCTATGTAATACACACAAAGCTAGATGACATTGTTAGAAAGGGAAATATAAGCCAACGATGTTAATTACCATTTCTGCAGGTGGTTGGTGATGCTAATGACAGAGGTTTGCCCTGGTTCTCAGGAGCTGACTCTGTTGTATGCAAAGGCACATAGTGTGGCTGGTACCAGTTTCCAAGCACAGACCAAGATGGCCTGCTTCCCTCACTATGTTTAAGACACACAGTACACACCAAGGGTATTTTTACCTACACACCAGATGCACCTTCAATTCTTCTGCTGCCAGTAGTAGTGACAGAGATGCAAAATTTCTGGATCATCTTAATTTAGCGGCAGAGAAACCTATTCGTGTGTGTGTGTGTGTGTGTGTGTGTGTGTGTGTGTGTGTGTGTGTGTGTGTGTGTGTGTGATTTCATGAGTAGCTGGGATCCTCTCAAGATCTAACAAACAGAACTTACCCTGGTAAAGTCAAAACCATGACATATTTAATGTGCAACTTCTTTCTTCTTTCATGTGCCTCCCATAGCAAAGCATAGGCTCATGTGTCTTGAGTTAAGCATTTGTGGAATGCTTCTGTAAAATACAGCACCAGTGTTGGCGGCTTCTGACGAGGAGGAAATGGTTTTTAAGGGGAAAATGGGAGCACGAATACAAGCTTTTAAGGTTCTTGTTACTGTTTGTAACCCAGTTGGTCTGCTAGTGTAAAGAGATTTAGAGAACCCTTCTCAGAAAAAGGTCAGGAGAAGCATCTCCCCAAAGTCGTTAAATAAGGTTTTGCTCTCTGTGAGTTGACATAAACAAGAATCATCTTTATTGCTGCAGCTTCTGGATGTCGCATTAGCTACAGTGACCTAGAGCAAAAGAGAAATCCAAACAGGTGGAGCCTGGCATTCTCTGGTATTTTCCACCGTGTTTCAAGGGCCAGACTGAAGCCATAAATGCTTTCATTAGATTAAATGTCTTAGGGAGGGGTGTATCAGGATACTGTGAGGGAGGGCCCAGTGTTGCGTCATCTGCACCCCGTATCTGTGGTCACTGAAAAGGAGGGTGTGTGTAGGTGGCAGGGGAACCAGGTTGGGTTCAGCATACCAGTGACCTTGCAATAAGTCAGTGGCGTCAGTTGGGTCATTAGGTAAGTATGAACTGTCCAGGTCTAGGTACCTCCTTTTTCCACCTTTGGCCCCGGGCCTGTGGTAATGGTTGTACAGACAGAAAGTGAATTCTTTCCGAGTTGTGTAGTCCAGGACAGTGCACTAGTCCCTAAATTGTGCTACGGAGCAACTTTTTCCTGTGGATTCGTTATTCAGTGCCGTGAGGTGCTAGCATGCTTGAAATTGCAGGTTGACCCAACCCAAATCAGCATTCACTTTTCAGTGTCCTCTCCTGTTGGGATATTGATCTGTTTGCAGTGTCTCCAGACAGTGAGGTGTCTGATTCCCAAAGTGCTGGTCCTCCAGATAGTGTGGTGTGATCGAAAGGCCGTATAGCCATCTTATTAGTGTTTTTTCACGCTGAGATGCTATGAGTTGACTTTTTTTTTTTTTTTTGCTACTCTGAACTGAGTACAATAGAGATGTATGCCAAAGTACTATTAAATTTTTAGAACTGAGAAGTTCTTTTGCCTTCAAACTGAAGATTGTTAACATTGATTGGAGTTTGTTACCGTGGTCTGTTCTATGTCTGTTTTTCTCTCTGTGCCTCTCTGTGCCTCTCTGTGCCTCTCTGTGTCTCTGTCTCTGTCTCTGTCTCTGTCTCTCTCTCTGTCTCTCTCTCTCTCTCTCTCGTGTCTCTCTCTGTCTCTGTGTGTGTGTGTGTGTGTGTGTGTGTCTGTGTGTCTGTGTGCTTCTTGAAGTGTGCTACAAAGGTACCCTATATGGTGGAGGACTCTGGCCACAGTACAGATTTGATTGTCTCACATGCATTCCCTTAGGCATTGGGACATGCAACCATGACAAAGGAGACATTGACCTTGAACTTATTATATACGTTTATATGAAAGGACTAACTGTTTGTTAGTTTCCTTTCTTGTTGCTGTGATAAGAATCCCTGAGAAAAACAACTTAAAGGAAAGGGAGCTTATTTGGTTTTGGTTCAGGGTTCCAGGTTTCTTACTGGAAGGTTCTCATCACAGGAGGAAGTCACTATGGTAGCAGCATGACAGAGCATGCTACACGCAGTTATGAGTGGAAGACAGATATTGCAGGCATGTGAGTGCTTGACTTACCCTCTCCAGTTCATAAGTCATCCCCAGCCCTTTGATAGTCTCACTCACAACAAAGATGTGCCATCTACATCAATTCAAGTAGTGGATAGTGTCCATCGATTAAAGCAATAAATAGCTTCTCTCATGGACACTTTCCAAGGCAACTTAGACAATTGCTTGCTCATGCACCTACAGTGTCAACTTGACAATTAATAATAGTCATCAGAAGCTATTAATGATGTTTTATATAAAAAGATGTTGATGTAAATCTTGGCCAATTATAACAACATCTATGATATAAAGGATGGTTCTCAGTCCGACAGCATAAGGAGCTTGGTGACCAACAATAGCAACATATGTGATACAAATTTTTCTTCTCAGAAGACACATAGGCTCCCTGTGACATGTTTCACAGGGTCCACTTACTTTATTTGTTACAAATTAAAATGTAATGAACCCCTAAAATTGCTGAAGATAGCCTTTATAGCCAGACAAAAGTCAAGCAAACAATCTTATGTTGCAAGTCATCTGGAGTCTCTATTCAAAATAGCATCTTTTTGCCTGGTCAGTGCCCAGATCACAACCACCACTGTTCTCACCCACTGCTATGCACTCACAGTCAGCAGAAGTTACATAAATGTTCAGCATTTATGTAGTGCCCGCCTTCTTGTGGATCATTCCTGGGGCAAACATGCACAAGATTAACTAGACTATTGTAGACCACATGACCAGCCATTTGTAGGCTGAGCTAACTGTAATCTACAGCAGGAGTTGAAGTGTTTTGCAATGTGAGGGTTAATTTTAACTTCAAGGAAATCACCAACAATTAGAAAAGGAATACTTCCAACAATTTGTATGTTATGAGAGAGAATTATAATTTACTATGGGCTCTCGGTGTTGCCGAGTTGCAAAGGAGAAAAGTAAGCCCTCGTCACCCATTCTTACTAGTCCTTTAGTGTAGAGGACGGATGGTTAAGCTACAGTTTCAGTTACAATGCTGCATTGCTGGATTTGTTCTGTAGCTGCGCACCAAGTGTGCACTAAAGCCTCTGAAAGCTTTTTATTTCCATCAGCGTGGTGAAAATAAAGAATTTTCCAGATACATTTTAAATTACGAACACAATGCATCTTTGTCACAGGCAAGACAAATGATACAGAGAAGTACAGACAGAAATTAAACTCTTTCCTTTCTCTTCTAACCTAAAAAAATGGAATCCTCCCTTTTTCGTAGTCAATTCTTTCTTGGCCCTTTCATGGCTGCTTAGTTGATTTGAATACTAATGGTGGCAAGTGTAACAACGTGCTCCTGAAAACTCTGACGTCACTCTGAATCAGACTTCGTTGGGTTGAACTACATCATATTTCTTCATCTATTGACAGTTCTCATGGCTAAGCTACACTAGTAGAGGAATCTGTTCTTTGAGGTGATATAGTAAGTAGTCAGTGTTGTGTATGTGGCTGCCGTGTGGAGTTAGCTCCCAGACGTCTGACCGTTGCAGTCAGTCAACTGATGGATAAGTAGGTTATTGATGTCAAGGGTGTAGATGGAAGCTGAAAAGTCCAGTAGTATGCTTCAGTTTTGTGTCGTTGGGGAAATCAAAGAGGCCGAGTAGTAAGAGTGTATAGGGGAATTGAATTTTTGCCCATGTCCCTGTAGGAAAACAAAGTTAAGAAGCAAATAAAAAGTATGTAGAGTTTTGGGGCAAAAGTAGATATTATTAAAGTATTTCTAACCTACCATTAGCTTTTCACATTTGAACGACATCTGTGAAGCAAAAACATTATTATGAAACCTGTGTGGGATTTAAGTCTTCATGATGTTATATCTATTTTAGCTTGGTATTTTGGATTAGCCATGACTTCTCCCCCCCACATAACTCCAGAGTATGTGTATAGAAACCTCAAAACAGACTGGGGAGATGGTATAGTAAAAGAACATGAAGTCCTGAGCTCAATTCCCCCAGAACCTATATTTAAAAAGAAAGAAAATGAGCCTGTAGTCCAGTGCATAGAGAAGAGGACCTCTGAGGCTGGCTAACCTGTCTGAACAAAATGGTGAACGTCTGGTTTAGCGAGAGACCCTGCCTTAAAATATGACAGCTGAGGAAGATACTCAGTTTTGTCCTTTGACCCTACCCCCACAAGTGCATTCATATGCATATAAACTGGTACACACACACACACACACACACACACACACACACACACACACACACGCATACATAAGGCAAATATACTGTTAAAGATACAATCACATTTTTTATTAGGCTGAGGGGTGTTTCTCTCTCTCTCTCTCTCTCTCTCTCTCTCTCTCTCCTCTCTCTCCCCTCCCCGACTCCATATCTATGGTACCATTAAGGGAAGACCCAGAAATGAGTAGATCCATGGCATGTGTGCTTGTTCTTGAAACTCGTGTCCAGCTAGGCAGCATGTATTATGGCAGGTGGATGGAGTCCCAGGAGCTGCCTGTCAGTGTTCCGGGTACATGCTTGCTCTCATGCTACGAAACTACATCCCACCACAGTCACAAGAAAACGAGGCATCCCTTTCTTTTCATTTCACCCCAGCAATATTTTAGCTGAGAAAAAAGAATTTACTAACAAATCAGATAGGAGCTCTCAGCTGAATGTTGTTACTATTTATGGTAAACTGTGGGTTTCAGAGTGTGGGTTGAAAAAGGGTCTGCTGTCTGTAGCTTGAGACATGGTTGAATCCTTGGGTTTTGTGGGTGCTAACTATTGTCTGGGCAAAATGAAGAACCAACTGCTACCCTTCTCCCACTGGCAGAGAATACTCAGAAGAGATGACAGGAAATAGACAGTACCCAATCTCTTTCCAAACACTGAAGGTACAGTGACTTACATATATGGTATATGTCTCCAGTCTTTGCTTTCTTAGGAGAATTTGAGATCCTCAAATTCTAAAGAAGGGTTCTTTTCCTTACTATATGCAGTTTTTCTCTGTTGCATTTGGAGATTGAATCAAATGTATCTACTCTGCTTTTCTGTATTGATTCGGATTTTATTTTTATCTTGGGGACAGATAGTAAATAAAATCCACCCCCTGTAAATCAGAGTGGAGACTCCTCTGCATCTCAAAATGGGAGTTCCTGGCGTGTGACTGGTACCATGTCTAAAGTCTGCCACATTCTACTGGAGTTCCCTGCATCCCCTAGTTAACCTTTTTGAATGGAAAAACCTTTCGTCTTACCAGTTTGACTTCAGAGCCCCAAAGTTATGATTTTTTGCACCTTCAATGCTAATTCAAAATGTTGTGGCGTGCACAGTAGTGCCATCTCAAACATTCTGGTGAATTGAGTTTGAAATGTTGCTGAATGGTTGGCTAAACTTTGTACCGAGAGGAGGCATACCCAGTGAGTAAGGCAACTGATGCAGGATTGGATTCGTATGCAAACTATGAGAAAATCACACATGGTAAGCGTATGGTATGGTTCTGTCTATGAAGGGTACGAAGGGTGTTATTTTGACAGTGCTTGGTGCTGAGAAGGAGAGCCTGGCTCCAGAACTCACTGGTGTGGGTCTCTGGATTGAGTTGGCACCCAGGAGACTTTATTTGCCTCGATGGCAGCAGAAACTACAGCATTAGGCACCTGCTACAACCCGTGGCTGCTGGGTTGGCAGCCTCAGAGTGGGTCTCGTCTGTCACCTGTCCTTGTGTTGGGAGACTGCTGGCTGTTTTCCCCCATCGAATGCCATTTTTCTGTCATCACCTTTGGAATCAGTGACTCTATCCTTTTCCAGTTACAGACTCATTACGTTAATCTCAAAAAAGCACTTACTTTCAAATGTTGATGCTCATCTATCTGCCAGTGTGTTGAGAAAGCATACATAAATATATCCTGGAATCTACAAACTGTCAAAATTAAGACCTATTTAGAAGATAACTGAAGGCTTTGAGACATCACATGGAATTGGTCAAATTACAGAAAAAAAACTTCTGTGATATTAATAAATTTTCAAGAAAAACAGACAAAACAAAGAACAAAAACAGCCAACCATTCAAGCAAACAAACAAGCCACTCTTACCCAAGATGAAAATTTAACAGGAATTTGGTGTTGCTGAAATTGTGGGGGAAACACAGTAGAGCATATTAGGGGTAAAGATATTATTTTGGGAAATAAGAAAGGCTTTAGGAGGAAGCAGGGGGAAGAGGAAATCAGTAAAAGGGGAAGTGGGGAGGAAGAAACTGAGGCAGAGGTGCTCTGAGTGTGGCTTCCTAATGCACTGGAAGCCTCAGTTCTTTCTTAGAGTCTTATCCGTACGGATAGGTCATCACTATACTTGACAACATAAGAGGGTGTTGAAAAATGAAATTGGACAAGATTACAAATAATGTTACATAATATGTTTTTGAAACTTGCCTCACATAGTCAGGATCCCGTCTTACAATGTGATTTCAGTAGGTCCTTAATTTGTTTCCTTTGTAGATGTTCCTTCACAGAGTAGGTATTAAGTCCTGTACCGGTCATCAATTTCAAATACCCTGCTGTGATGTGAAATGGTGGTCTCTTCTGAAGTCTGCCTCAGAAGAGAAGTGCGGGAAGATAATCAGCAAATGGGAATTTGTTCTACAGATTAATAAACTAGCCCTGGAAATTTATTAAGGCTTTCGTGGTGTAAAGCTGGTGAGAGAGTTGGATAATTAAAAGAGATTATAAATTACTAGGATTATTGATCCGATACATTTGTGTATTTCTTGTATAAGTTCAAGCTCTCTCCCTATAAGAAAAGTTATAAAAGGAAAAACAGATTAAAATCATAAGTATATTTACCCTCCATTACTTGTCGAATTTAAAGACAACTTCTAGGCTTACATGTTTTCACTTCCATGAGAGAATAAAGGAAATAGGGCTGGAGAGTTGGCTCAGCCATTCAGAGAGTACACTGATCCTAGAGAAGACCTGAATTCATTTCCCACGTCCCTGTCAGGTAACTTATAACCTTCAGCACCCAGGGGATCCGATGGCCTCCCGTGGGTTTCCTGGCTCCTACATGCAAGCGCATATCTTATTCTTATGCAGAGTTAGAAAGAAGTAAGACTAAATGCAGTACTTACATGGAATGAGTAATGACTTGAAGTCTTCTCATGTCATTTGGCCTTAGTTCCACTAAAATTATTGTTGGGAGATAATGTAAATTATAAAACAATTAAATACCCAAATATATGTTTTTAAAAGCAGAAATCTAAATCTATGGGTTACTCTAAACCCTTTCTGTTTTTATGGCATCGTTCCCAAAATTTTGGTGACAAGAGACTCAGGGTTGGAGTTGTGTAGTTCCCTTTATAATAGGAGGGGGGAAGGAATGGCATTCAATGACCCGGACTTGAAATTATGACCTGTGGTAGCCCATCTCTCTGGTTTCTGGAGATGGAGGTATGAAATGGTGCTAAGATAAAATGATGTCATCGGCTTGACGTAGATGACTAGTGTTGATTATGGAGTAAGCAGATGTCAGGTTATCTTGAGGAAGGGTTGTCAGCTGGCTCTATGTCTCTTCACTCAAGTAACAGATACCCCATGCTTGAGAGGTAGAAATAAATGGCATCAAGTAAATTTGATGTACATGGTGTTGTGTACACATAGGGATGTCCCACTATGCAAAATGTCCTTTTCCCTGTGGAGTAGGAGATTAGCAGCCTGCACTTGATTTGTCTCATTCACACTCTCTGACAGCATGAGTGACTCATCCCTCATGATCAATAGAAAGCCTTAGAAGCCTGTGGGTACAGAGAGCAGTGCTGGGGAGGCCTTAGAGAGGGTGAGGAAACTGAGGAGGAAAGAGAGAGTGGATCCTTTGAAGCTCAGGAAAATACTCAAGAAAAAGAAAGCTAGACTCAGTGTGGTTGACAGCATTGCCTACATACAGCCAAGGAGGTTGGAGGTGTGAGGTACCAGGAGTGTTGGCTCCTGGAAAGCTTTGCCTCTGTGGAGCTGATGTCATATAAAGAAAGGGCGGTCCATCTCAAGTGATGTTGAAAACGAAGAAGGAAGGACAGGGGAAAGAGAAAAAGCCTGCACCATGGAACTGGGGAGCTCACCTCTCACCTGCTGGCACCCATTGTGTAAAGGAGGAAGAGGAAGGATCCTCAGCTAGGCATCCAGTCCATGGAAGGAGTAAGGATAGAACAGAGGAATCTGCACCCCACAAGACAGATAACACACACACACACACACACACACACACACAGAGAGAGAGAGAGAGAGAGAGAGAGAGAGAGAGACAGAGACAGAGACAGAGACAGAGAGACAGAGACAGAGACAGAGACAGAGAGAGAGACACAGAGAGACAGAGACAGAGAGAGGGGAACCTGTGCACTTTAGCTAATGATCTCACCCGATACCCACCATGAAACTAAAGAACACTACCAAGAATATTGTAATATGAATTAAATAGTTTTTTCTTCATCTCTTTGGCTATATGAACCAAACAGAAGGCCTCATTGTGTTGAACGTACTAAAGCTCAGCAGAAAATGAGTAACAAAAAAATAAAAGGGAAAGTGAAATAAAACAAGCATTAATTCAACCCCTCAGAATGTAGAAGATAGAAACAAACAGAATAAATGGGAACTAAATTGCAAGGTGTTTAGGGGAGCTTCAAATGATAATCAAACCCGCACTTAATACCTAAAATAAACAGAAATGGCCTAATCCCATCCGTACTCAGACATCGTCAGAGTACGATTTAAAAACATATGGTTCGGTTATTTGCTGTTTGTGAAACTTCACACTCTCACAGCAGTATCGAAAGGTAGGAGAACAGTGATCCTAAAAGGTGCACTAAGTAAACACTCACGTTCAAACCGAGCAGGCCACACAAGATCAGGAGCAAAGCAGATAAGTCCAGGCAAAGCAGAGAAGTCCAGACACAAACATACACATCCCTAAAATGGTTAATGCACCAAAAGCAGCACGATACAGGGGTGTGCAGTGAACACCAGCTCCTCAGGAACCTAACAGAGCAGGGCTGTGATGGTGAGTTAGACAAAAGGCCCATGGCATCAGACATGGCAGCCTGAGGTCAGCGCCAGGGAACTACGTAGGGGAAAGGACCGGCTCCTGCAATGAGACGTCTGACCTCCACATACACCGATGTGTACCTGTGCATGCACACTAGTTTAAGTTCTGTCGCTGTGATAAACACTAATGCCCCAAAGCACCTCATGTGGGAAAGGGTTTCTTACATCTCATGAGTAACAGTCCACAGCAGATGGAAATCAGAGCAGGAGGCAGGAACTCGAAGACGAAAACTGAGAGAAAGGTTCCTTTCCTTTCACTTCCTTCCTTCTTTCCTTCCTTCCTTCCTTCCTTCCTTCCTTCCTTCCTTCCTTCCTTCCTTCCAGGCTTCTTCCTGCCTTCTGTTCAGCTAGCTTTCATATTGAGCCCAGCAACGCTATAGACATGGACCAGACAGACATAGTCTGGTTTGAGGCAACCTCCTAATCGAGACATCCTCAGATAACTGTGGACTTTATCAGGTTGACAGCTGAAGCTAATTAAGACATAAACCAACCCACGCACACAAACAAACATAAAAGATAAATAAAATATAAGAAGCAATAGAACTCAAAAGACACTTTAATTAAACCGCAGTTGAAGTTGGAGACATTAACACTGCACTCTCAGTAATTGGTAGAACTATTATTCCCTTCAGAAAGTCATTACAGTTTTAAAACTCAATTAAAGTATGAAGCAATATGGTCTAGTTGATATTTACATGAATTTCCACACAGTAGTAGAATATATGCACATGGGCCATATGCTAAGAGAAACCATATTTGATAATAAATGATCCTCGTTAAAACAAATTGCAAAAATTTAAAAGAGTTTGAGGACTGGTGAGATGGCTCAGTGGGTAGAGGTACTTGCTGCCAAGCCTGAGGACCCATGTTCTATCCAGGAACCTACGATGTAGGAGGGGAGAACCAATTCCCGAGGACTGTCCTCTGATCTCCACATGTGTACCATGCCGTGTGCACACACACATGCTGTCACACACAAACACATTGTAATCTTTCGTTTGAAAGAACTGGAACCAAAGCGAGTAAGCGGACTCCGTGGAACTCAGTCGAACCTATCCAGAGACTACTGACAAGTGACAATGGATATGGTTGGGAGAGTTGTATGAAATTAAAGTCATGTTCTTCCACCTGTTGTTCTGGTTTAGAACATGGGAAATAGAAATCTTCCGTCTGACAGGGACCGAATGGATAAGGAAACATGCTGGTGCGTGGCAACCAATGACGGATTCTTTCTCTGTCCACTTTATTTTACAGCTTCTCTGCTGAAAGGATTAAAGCATGCAAACATCGTGCTTCTTCATGACATCATCCACACCAAGGAAACACTGACACTTGTCTTTGAATATGTGGTAAGTGAAATAAGAAAGATCCAGACCGTACTAGTTAAATGTGAACAGAATCCTCACGGTGCTATTACGTTGGATTTCTGTACTGAAATGAATTGTATTTCGGAGTACAAAAATAGAAGTTTTTGGGTATGCATTTTGTTAGACGTGTTGATATTTATAGCCTGTTGGTTACTAGTATGCTTACACTGTGATCCGTAGGTCTATCGAAAATAATGATCACTCGCAAAGGAATTCAGGAACAACACAAATGTTTTGCTCGGGATTTATAACTTGGTTTCTCAAAAGCCATCCCTAGGTAGAGCTTTATTTTGGTGGGGGGAGGGGCATGGGATCCTAATATCCACAATTTAGGCTTCAAAGTTTTCCACCTCAGTTATTTCAGCTATTAACTAAAGCTCCCAATTTGTATAGCATACCGTGTAACAATCTTCTTGTGTTGAGGATGTCACTGCTGAAAGACCTGAACTTCAACTGGTAATTAATCTTTCTCCATTTCCCTCAGTAAAACATATGGTGTTTGTGTAGCACCGTCTCAGCATTTAACTGTGGAATCATGGGACGTAACCATGATAATTAGCATCTGAGTTCTCGCAGATGGATCCGAGAGCATGTAATTTATAGGATACAAATGACATCGATGCGGACTTTTTTATTGAGAAGAATAGCTACCGGTATTTTTGATGGTACTAAAGTCCCATTTTTATAATTACCACACTATTTTTATTGAAATAAAAATAAAAACCCCATTTTCTTTAAAAGTATGAAAGAATGAATATTTGAAGCAGTTTTATCTTGCTAATGTCTGCCTCTGTCTGTTTATCATTTGGAAATTGTTGTCTCATGAAAAAGCCATTCGTCTTGTCTATTTACATATAAATGATAGATACATTTGAATAATATGGTAATGCAGCTACAAGGACAGCTAGAGCTAGCAACTTGCATATATTACATGCTACCAAGAATGGAGGCAGATTCACACATCAATGCAAATAAAATTTCTTTTGTTTCCTTCATGATTTGGAGTCAATAATGTATTGAGATGGCTTGGGCTTGGAACTTTCCATTCATGTTTTCTAGGATGTCTGATTTACATATTTTAATAAAAATCTAGATTTTTCTATCTGTACTTACTTCTATAGTGCTTTCCAGAAGGGATATTTATTTCCTCCCTCTAATTGGACAATTAAACTGGAATAAAAAGCGGGGCTTGGGACACCTAAATTAACAGACCTGGTAGAGAAACTGACAACCACAGTGTGACAATATCTTCAAATCTTAAAAGAAAGTGCAATACAATCATCAGGCAGATAACAATGCGTATGTTCTGTAGAATTGGCAGCCAAACTGATGGTAATCCACTGCCTTCTGTAATATTTGCTGATTAAGACTGATAAGCCTTTTTCTTCGTGTGAGTGAAAATGTCCCTGTCCCTGTGCTAGAGGACTAGATATGGAAGGTCTTAATCAACCACATGTCAGGCACGCACGGCATCCTACGTGAGGAGTGTGGTCTTGGTTTCCTCCCCCTCTGCCTCCTCTTCATTTCTCAGTTTACCTTATTTTCTTCCCTTTCCTCAGGGGGCTTGCCTCCCTCTCAGTACTCTCTGTGTCTCCATCTGCTCCCTCTGCTGAAGACCCTTTGCTACACCCTGTTTGTGAGTTACACGGTGTTCCAGGGAACCTCTGAAGTCAGAGGTTCAGGGTCATCGCCAGTTGCTGTAGAAATGGCAGTCACTCAGTGTTAAAAATCATTCCCCTGGAAATGGTCTAAAGGATTCTGTACAGTGCTACCCAAATTCTTACTCTTCGTACTTACACTGCTGATGCCTTAAGAGTGAAACCTCCTCCACATTCCAGTAGATAGATTGCTCTCTTCCTCCACATGCTAGTAGATAGATTGCTCTCACCATAACTAGCAGAAGCATACTTGTCTTGAGTGTGTCCTATCACTAGGAAGTGACGGCGAGTCTGTCGATTGAAATGCCTTTGAGGGATGGACTGAGTACCACCATGGGTGTAAGGTAGGAAGCTAGAGTGGGTGATGTTTTCTTGGGTGGTGGGAGAAGGATGAAGACAGGGCCGTAGAGGAATGGTTAAGGGAAGTGTGAGCACAACACTGAAAATGCAGGTGTGCTCTGTTGGTTTTTCTCTTTGGACCGTGCTAAGGTCTCACGTCCGTGTCTGTCTTTCTTGTCTTTAAACAGGGTCTTGCTATTGCGCTTTGGCCAGTGTTGGACATGAGATCCTCTTGTTTCAATTTCCCAAGCCTTGGGGTTGATTATAGGCATAGACCACCATCTGAGCTCATTGTTACCTTTAATGTTCTCTTGTACTGTTGCATAAAACTATGAATTTTAGCACTTTAAAAGCAGAAAGCTATGAGCTAGGTTGGGTTATTTTCAGGCCCATCTTGCTTTATCTTCTGGTTAGGAGATATATCTGTGTGTACGCACGCGCGCACATGTGTGTGTGTGTGTGTGTGTGTGTGTGTGTGTGTGTGTGCATTTCCCACTGTTCATTGTTGTGGCTATACTTGGTTGTAGTCTTTGGTCAGAAATGGGAAAGCAGACTTGTTTTCATAAAGCAAGATTCTATATTATTGCCCTGTACATTCCCTGATGTGTAGGTAAACACACATACATGTTTGTGTGTATGTGTGTGTGTGTGTGTGTTTGTATATGTGTGTGTTTGTGTGTACCTGTTTACACATAAACTTGTAGCTTTTTTGAAATCAAGCTCAAACATTGCAATCTAAACTTTCCCAAAATTTATAATGATATCATATTTTAAAACTGATGGGACTTACTTCCTGGGTAGCATTGTTTTTGTTGCTCCGTGTCACCAACAGTACTTCTTACTAGGTCTAGTGTCTATACTTGTTTTTTCCAGTCACTCAGAAGACTGAGGCAGGAGAGTCACAAATATAGGGCTTGCCCAGGCTTGAGAACATGTTAAAAGCCAGCCTGGTCAGATTAGTGAGATCCTGTGTGGACAGACATCTCCGTGGCAGAGGTCTACATTTCTTACCCTCCTATTGGTGTGATAGAATCCATGACCAAAAGCAATTCATAGAAGGGTTGATTTAGACTCCAGAAGGGGTGAGTCTATCCTGGGGAGAAGCAAGACAGTTTGACAATTTCTGAGATACTGTAAAATCTTTGCTTTCATGTTTGAATTGCATTTTTAGTTGGGGAGGCATGCCAGGGAACAGGAGGCACAGAGGCAAGAGCTGGGAAGCTCAGAGTTATGTTTTGAACTGCATGCACAAAGCTGAGGGAAAATTGGAGTTGTGGTGAGACCATGGACCCCAAAGGCTGGCCATCACCGAACTGCTTCCTCAAGGAAGGCCAAAGTTCTCCACAATGTGCTCAATCATTGCCACAGCTGGGGTCCACATGTTCAAATTTGTGGCATTCATCATTCAAACTATCACAAGTTCATGCCTACATTGTAAAAGACCTTGGAATCAATTTCCACTACCAAATATAAACAAACAAAATCCTTTCAGAAAACATGGAAAAACTCTTTTTGAAATCACATAGTAAGGTAAACAATACAGGAAAAAAAATTCAATAGACCACACTCATTAAAATCCTAGACGTACAGGGAAAGCAAGAGGTTTTGACAAATTTCTAGACTCTATTGTTTCTTTGCTTTCCATTGTATCTTTCATTAGAGTTACATTTTAGTGAGTTTCTGAGGTACACCTGTAAGCCTCACTGTGCAAACGGGTCATATTTGTGACAATGCTCATGCAATCGTTTCTTTGTCAGGGACTCTAACCCTAGCTCCTTTACATTGTTTCCATCAACACTGTAGTTTTCTTAAAGCCTTCTGAGAATAATGAGATAAAGGATGGAATGTTAGTGATATGGGGGGGGGGGAACCTCAAGGGGATGACTTCGGAGTTAATTATAATCAGCCCAGCAATTTAGCGGATAACAGAACTTTGTTCATCCTCCCAAGCATCATGAAAAGCTACTAAAACTGTCTGAAACTGAGTTTCTCACCCACTTTCACAGCATGTGGAGGTCATGAGCTGGAAGCTTCAGAGCTGGGACTTGGGCATGGCCTCCCCAGGTGGCTTATGTCTCAGTGACAGGGCACATGAGCCCCTGAGAAGCATGCCTCCAGCAGTGCCTTCAGATGAGAGATGGTAAGGGTTACCTTTGACTAGGAAAAGGCTTGACAAGGGAGGTGCTTCTGTAATGGTCTAATAGGCTGGTATAGCTCGCTGCCTTTCACTGTGGGTTTAAGACTTGAAAGAAAAATATGATACCACTTAGAAACGGCGGCTCACCGAAACATTCAGCTGAGACAATGCTAGCAAAAAATGCCTTCTGCTTAGACAGAAAGCTTAAGCAATGAGTTTGTGGCTAGAAACAACAGATTTTTTGATAAAAACTAATTGAGTGCCACATCGTTGTGTTTAATAGTATGACGAAAGCGAGAGGCATAGCAAACAGAGGAACACGGTTATAAAAATGCGTTTTGCCGCCAATTACCTACCTATTGCGTTTTGCTTTAGATTGTAAAGGAGACAGCAATCTTGAGCATCCTTGTCATTGTGTGTTTAACAGCCACGATGTACAAAAGGAAGCAATCCAGGCATGGTGGCTGGTGCCTCTGATTTTAGCCCTCAGGGAGCTGAAGCAAGCAGAGATCTGTCAGTTCAAAGACACCAGATCTACACAGAGACTTCCAGGACAGCTAAGACCACTTGATGTGACCCTACCAAAACCAACTAACTAGCTAGCTAACTGACTAACCAACCAACCATCCAAACTAAGTCAAAGAGTTGAGTGAGCTTATGAGACATGGACAAAATTTCAATTTTACAGGATACATAGGTTTTAGATATTAACTACACAGTGCTTAAAGTTATCAATACATTATTATGTATGGACAATCAGGAGACCAGTTATTACCTAGCCTATTCCTGAGCCCTTGAAAACATGTATATAGATCATATGCAAATGTTAGTCTATGAATTACTGCTCAAAAACTGTCAGTGAAAGAAGGAAAACCAAGAGACTATAACTAATCACGATAGCAATAGATACAGTCATCTTATTTCTCCCGCCATGCTCTGACCTGTGACAATGGGGCCAAACATCATACATGATTGAAAGATCACCAAAAACCCCATAATGTGTTTTCATAGTTCAGCAAATTTTGTAAAACCCATCCAGAAATGTCCATTAATTTGTGAGATTGTGATGTTTGTTTTTACTTTAACATCCTAAGTGTTGGGTTGGCTCTCCATGCATTAGTCGCTAACTAGGGCTCCATTATAAATTAGTGCAGACTACAGAAGAGAGCTCTGTGAACTGAACTTTGAGACCTTCCCTTCATCAGTGGCAGAGGCTTGTGCTGAGGGCCCACCTCTGTATAAAAATAGCCCCGATTTCCAAATGAGCCAAGTTTATCAAGGGCAGTGCCTCCCTCCCTGTCTAGTGCATGTCAGACTATCTGGTATATTAAAGATCTCATTATGTTTTAAATCTCTCAAAGAAAGAGAGAGACAGAGACACAGACATGGACAGAGACAGAGAAAGACAGAGAAACAGAGAGACAGAGACAGAGAAACAGAGGGAAAAGTGGCAAGAGGAGACAACATTTTTATCACTCTAACTCACATTGAAGAGTTTCCATTACAAAACTCTAGACACACATTACTTGGGGATCTTGTGCAGCCAAAGCATGCCATGTGGCTTCAGTCTTGCCACTCATCACTCCAGGGTAGAGCACGTCTGCCTACCTGACTTACATTCTCACAGCATTGCCTGCATTCTAACTCTTTTTTCTTCCAAGTAAATGTTCTGCTAAGTGGAAGTTACAGAACAAATCTGACACTTTATCAGTTAGAGCAGCTTCAGACGATGGCATGGCCACCAATGCATGGTCGTCGTGTCTGAGGAATCAACGAATCTTTTTTGTTCAAGGTGGATGTGCCAGTGAGAGTTCCCTATTGCAAAGCAGAAACTGTGCCTGGTTAATTGAATGAGGACACCTTGTAGGGGTATCATGGCCGACAGCCTTGCTTATATACTTTAAAACAAGAAAGATCAGGTGATGCTGGGTCACCAGAACCAGAGCCAGAGCCACGGCAGGGAAGTGTGCCCGACCTGAGCACATGCGGCCATCAGAAGTGTTTAAAGAAAGGTTTTCCCTCTCAATTGCTTGTATGGCTTCCCTAGGTTAATAAATGTCACTGCCTGCTAATGTCAAAAAGTCAAAATAACTCTGAAGCCTCCTTGCTTCTTGGGTTGTTCCTATCCAGTGAGCCAATAGTGTTTGTTTAATTGGCAGAGCTGAAGTCACATGCCATGTTTTGGCTGTACAAGACCCCCAGCGTAGTGTATGTCTAGCATTTGTAATGGCAAAGAGGTCCTGTTTCTTACCGAGATTCATAGAGCAGGCTGGTCTTAGTGGTACATGCTTGTAGCTTCAACACCCAGGAGCCATAGGCAGAGGTCTCCAGGAGTTCAAGGTAGTCAGCACTGTATAGTAAACTCTTATCTCAGAAACTAATTAGTTAATCCTCAAAGCACAGCAATGGTTGTTTGTTTGTTTGTTTTGTTTTAGCATACATCAGGCATTCCAATGTAGAACATGGTATCCCCGGTCCCCTGAAACATCTCATAGGCAGTCACTAGAGTAACTTTATTACCCAGTCACAGCTAGGAATGTGAGGTGAACTGCAGGTGACATGCCAACAGGCCCTCCATTTATGATCTTTGAGAAATCATCTACATTGTAGATAGGCAAGAGTGAATCTAGCTTTTAAAAGGTGGCTTAGAACGCATCTCTACCTCTATAGATGTACAGGATGATACTAAATATTGGCAGAATTCAAAACTATATTCCAACACCAAGTTTTGCTAGTCTTTCTTTCTGTTAAATAAAGGAACCCTGCTGTTATTTGGTTGTCCCAGGATTTGATTGATTGTCCCAAACTCCAACAAGATCTTAACGGAGTGGCCATGAAGTCTGCTTGTGAGATGCTGTGCCCCTCTTACTATGTTTGCTTCATCAGCTTTTTCCAAACCTATTGACGGATAAACTGACTTTATAGGGGAGAAAAGTCAATTGGACGTATGAGAGGGGAGTTGCCCTTGGCCTCATTCTCCTTGTGCTTGAGTTAGTAACTCTGATAAAGAAGTGGTGACGATGTGCATGGCCAGTCTGTGTCTGTCATAGGCAAGGCCCATAATTAACTGTTAGCGCGATGTACTCAAGGGTCAGAAAATCATCTGGGAAAATCAGGAGTCCAGCCTTGCAGGTAAATGCTGTGTCAGACAATGCACTTGACTATTTTCTAAAGGGTAGGTTAGCTAAATATAGAAAAAAGAAGAGAGTGCAAGTGTGGTAACTTACAAATGATCCGTGTAAGACAAGACGGGTAATCCCTTTGCTCCAGTGTGCACTGGCACCAAGAAGTCACAGCAGACAATAGCCGGCATAGGCTGTGCGCATGTTGACAGGAACTGGAGCAAAGCAGAGTTGCCACAGGTTGGCTAATAGGATGACAAGGTGACAGAAGTGAGAGCAATGAGAAGCCAGCAGGAAGGAGGGGGCAGTGCCGATGTTCTAGAAAGAACATAGAAGCCACTTGCAAGAGCTCAAGGAGACTGGCTTTATCTTTTTTGGAAGGAGTATTCCAGGGCTCTGTGTTACTACTAAATTAAACTTGGCATCTTAGAGCCTAACAAGTACTTTATCACTAAATGTGTTCATTTAATAGGATGAGCAGAGCCTCATCTGAAAGTTAGTAGGAAGGGTTCCTATCTTGTGGTATCTGCATTGCATTAATGTGTTATTTAAGTGACCTGGGACATGTAAGTCCTGGTGCACACTAGAACTTGTAGTAGGCACGAGATTGCTCCGTTTTGCTGATAAAGAAAACCAGGTTGACTTGTCAGCAGAGGCTGAGAGATGCGAACCTGTGGTACTTTACCTTCCTGATGGTTTCCTGATGCTTTCAAGTGTTAACATTCAGGTCTCCAGACCTGTTCCTGGTTCTTGTGAAATGGATTGATTTCAAGCTCTTTTTGGTTCTTTTGTTGCTACCTTGAGTTTCTGATCCTGATCTCCTGAGCAAAGGGATTCCAGGAATGTGCCATCATGCCCTGTGAATTTCACGGTTTTATTCATTAATTTGTGACTTGGTTTTCTTTAGTCTTCCCTAGAATTATTATATATACAAATAAAGTGATTTTATTTTCATATCTAAAAAAGAAAGTGAAAGAAAGCCAAGTTCACTCAAGTACCTCATGCTCTTTGTAGTAGCTGCACCCTGTCGTCTTTCGAGTCTCTGGAGTCCTGGAGTCCCTGTAGTTCTGTGTCCTGTCACCATTCACAAAGGCGGCATCTCCAAGGTAGATAGCAGAGGAACCAGTCTCACCATTATTGCATGAATTTGTCTCATCTGGCACATTCTTCTGTAAACAAACTAAAACTGTTACACACATTCAGTTGATCATTAATGGATTCGTTTATCCTTCAGCAAAAATGGATTCCCATGACAGCCCCTTCTCTTCTGAGTCTAAAGATACAAACATGCAGCCTTTACCTCAGCACGATGATACACACTAGTGATGCTGCCACTCTGGATGATAATGCAGCAGCTACGAAGGATTTCAGGGCAGTCTGAACTCTACACAGAGGGCAGCAAAAACCACACATAAATATACAAGACGCATCGTGTGTTTCTGTGTCTGTCTTTACTAAGGCCTGATACCTGGATGATGCTAGGTAATGGAGCTCCACAAACCACTGGGGTTTAGATTGCAGCCACACTTGCAGATGTGTGGTGGGACCATGGCAGTTTTGTGATTTGATGAAAACAACCGAAAGTCTGGCTTGCACTTCATGGCTTTCCTTTATAAAAGATGTTAAGGATGCTGTCATGATATATATATATATATATATATATATATATATATATATATATATATATATATATGTGTGTGTGTGTGTGTGTGTGTGTGTGTGTGTGTGTGTATATGTATATTTATGTATATGTGTATATATATATGGAGAGAGAGAGAGAGAGAGAGAGAGAGAGAGAGAGAGAGAACTAGTTCTGCCAGTGATTATGCATTGTGAGCAGGACTTCTGTCATTCAGAAGCTAAGCCAGAACCAAAGGTAGAAAACAGATGCAGACCCTGTGGCTGGCTGATTGTGCAGGCAGTGTGAGATGTGAGGGTGCTGAACCATAAGGAGAAAATGGAGAAATGAAAAGGAATCGAGCTAGCTTTCTATCAGGGCTCTTTGATGAACCCCCTGCTTTCTCCAATTGGCAAAACAAAGTCAATTAGCTTCTATTCTCTCCTTTTCCCTGGTGACTTTTCTCTTCTAATAAGGCATTGTAGTTTCAGTCATTTCCAGGAGCTTGGCCACGGTCTGGCTGGATTTGAGGATTTGTAGTGTCTTCGTCTTGACATTGCAACACACTTGCATTTTGCACTACGGTGTCACTTCGTGTGGTGGCCGTTCATATTACACGCCCCGATCATAGCACAGGACTTGGCTATCTGCTCTAAGACAGAAGTGAGTCTGACTGTTACCTTGATGAAATGAATGCCCAATTCTCCAAAATAGTCGTAACTGTACTCCACTGTATTTCAGACCATTTTGTTTGAATACATTCTATCTCTGTCGATTTCTTTTGTTTTCATTTCACTTTCTCACTTTGATAATTTTATCATTCAGACCACAAGGCTTTAGTAGTCAAGAAATCACAGGAAGATGAGCTATAAGAAACAAGAGGGTTTCTTGGGGGAAGACAGCTTTAATTTTCTTTTCCTCACCAGAAATGCTATCATATTTCTTATAAAAATAATAAACTTGCATGACTGTGCACACTCATACAAGAGGAGCAGGAAGGTGGCTCTTTAAGTAGAATAAAACTATCAAAAAATGACTGCAAAGGAGTTAGAGAAAACTTTCCTTACAAATGCAAGATTTTATTCGATATATGTGCCTAAGATCAGGATGAAGCTAATCAATGATTCCAATTATCTTTGAATTAAATTTGATTAGGTCAGTGCTGACTGTAGAAAGCACCATTAACAAATCCTACGTGGGAATGTGCCCAGTGCTATGTGGCATACAAATGGAGTGGAGGTAGCGTTCCACTAATGTTCCCAGTAGCTGGACAACTTGGTTTTATTTTAGTATCTACTCCTTTCATCTAGTTTACTGTGCATGTATGTGCATGTATGTACATGTGTGCATGAGTTCATGTGTATGCACATGCATACATTTATGCATGTGTTCACGTACCTGCGCATGGGTGTGTATTAATTAGTTCATGTACACATGCACATACCTGTGCATATGTGCCTGTGTGTATGTGTGTGTGCGTGTGCGTGTGCGTGGCGTATGTGTGTGTGTGTGTGTGTGTGTGTGTGTGTGTGTGCACGTGCGCACGGTGTTCTGTAGCACAGGATGTTCTTGAACTCCTGATCCTCTACCTCCACCTCTCACGTGCTGGGATTATAGTCATATGTCACAATGCCTAAATTTCCTTTGTGAAAAGCTGTTATTCCTTATATTAGATGAATATTTAGCTCAGGTCTCATACCATTTGAGATTACTGTGCATTCTTAGTTGTAAAGGTGTGTACTTGCCTCTTCAGATGTCAATCATGTGTTTGGGGTGATGTCATTGTCACGCTTGCATGGAGATAAGAGTCCTTTGGTTTTAGGTTCTTTGGGAAAACAGAGGTTTTTAATCTTGAACTTTCTACATTAAGCCTACTTCTGTTCTTTGGAAACACACAATTAAACTTCCTTATACTGTCTCAAATATCTTTTTTGAAAAAGTTTATTGAGGTTTTATTTTACGTGTGTAAGTACATAGTGTATACTTCTCACTGAGGTCGAAAGACAGTGTTGGATTCCCTGGAACTGAAGTTACGCATGGTTGTGTACTACCCTGTGGCCCATGTGTACCATGTGAGGTGCTAGGACTTGATCCAGGGTCCTCTACAGGAACAACACGTGGATTTTACAGCTGAGCCATCTTTCCAGCCCCCTCCTATTGTCTTGTATTGATTATTCATCTTTTGGATCAACTTTTGCTTTCTCCTTAGTGACAAAGTGTAAAAATATATATATATATATATATATTTATATATATACACACATATATATTTACATATATACATAGATATATTTACATACACACATGTATACACACACACACACACACATATATGTATAGCATAATGTCATATGTGGACACATTATTTCATTGTCCCCAAGGCAGATGGTGTCCTATGATTGTGTTTTGCTCTGTTCATACTGACTTTCCCTAGAAATAATTCCCTTCCTGCCATTACTTCAGGACCTCTCAGAGCACAGGGGTGACAAGTCTTCTCTAGTCTCCGACATGCCTTCTCTTCTTTTTGGTCTGGAGGAACTTGCGTTTACTTGGGGAACATAACTTCTAATACTGTCCTGGGACAGAGCCTGGGAAGGTGTTTTGATTCATTGTTCAGCTCTCATGCTTGATTGACACGCTAGCCAGGTCTGGTGAGTTTGGTTGGGAATAATTCCATTATGATTTCAGCAGGGTGCTCCATGTTGGTCTATTTGCCATTACTTCCATTTAATGACTTCTCTTCATCTTGAACGTCCTGTTATTTTATGCAGTGTTTTCCACAGGGCAGCTGCAATTTCACCAGGTCCATCTTTTCGTAGTGGAATCTCACATTGTCTCATTTTTAAATTTTTATTTTAATTCTTTGTGTGCATTGTATAAATTTGTGTGTGTGTGTGTGTGTGTGTGTGTGTGTGTGTGTGTGTGTGTGTGTGAATATAATTCTCCTTTCACTGTAGCTTCAGATCAAACTCAGGTTGTTAGACTCGGAAGCACCTTTACCCACTGAGACATCCCACTAGCCAGTTTTTAATATATTCTGTACTGAAATAACTATGTAGAGACATAACCCACATTGCAAACTCACTCTTTTTAAGCATTCAGTTCAGTGACTGGTAAAACATTCTCAGTCAGAGACTTATTCCCGCTGTCCAGTGTTTTGTAATGGAGTGTGAGTGCCTTCCTTCACAGTTGGGAAACCATCATCCTAACCACTGAGGCTGGTTACCACCCGTCTGCTTTATGACTCTAGAGATTTACCTGAGCAGCTCATGTAGTAGGAGGTACGCTGACACGTGACCTCGTCGGTGGCTTCTTCCACTTGCACAATGCTGCAGAAGTTCCCCCATCCTGTAGCTAGAGCAGCACTCATTCTCTTGTAAAGCTGAGTATATTCCATCCACAGTGTGGATAAGTCATGTCTTACTTATCCAGTCACCCACAAGCACACATTTTCTCTCCTTCTAACTGTTGTCAAGAACAGTGGTACGACCATTTATGTCCCTGTGTGCCTTCTAGGATCCTGTTTCTAGTCTTCTGGGTCAAATTGTTGAATTAGTTTTATAACATTGCTTTCCCTTTCTGAGAGAATACTGAACAGTTTTCTGAGGTGCATTCTGGTTTAAGATCCAGTGAGATGTATGTGTCTACTCTTTTCTTCACTCACCACCTCTGCTTTTTGTCTACACCTAAGTCGCCATTGGACTTTTATCTGAGTTCTGATGGCTTGAACATCTTTTAATGCATATGTTTCTTTTTGTTCTAAGCATTTTTTTAGTTATTTTCAAATGATTTCTCCATTTCATCTTCTCTTTGCTCTATATTTTATCTCTGTAGGATTTATGGACCTTTGGGTTGTTTTTCAAGTTTTTCTTTTTTTCTTTTATCTTTTATTTCGTCTGTTTTTAAATTATCTTTTCCTTGAGCTCGAGGTTACTGGTTACTGGACATTTTCTCATTTTTATGTTTTAAATATTCTAATTAAGATTTCATGTTATGAAATTTCTAGTGGTATGCATTTGTGATATATTCCATTTATTTCTTTTGATTTTAAAGCTGCAGCATGCTTTATCTACTGAAAATACTAACAGTGGTATTCAACACTAGTGAACCTATCTTCCCCCTGTTACCTACATTTTTTTTCTTGTAGTTTGCTGTGGGCTGGTGTGTAATTTTAAAAATTGATTAGGTTCTTGGTCCAGAACGGTCTGATTGAGACTTCAGAGTGTGTGGGTAGCAGGTAGACTGCTCTTCAGCGTAAGGAGGAGGTACTCCATCTCATGGAGATGCTCTCCCCACCCTCCCTGCTGTGCTTTCCCACTGCAAGCAAAGACTCTTCCTGTGCTTCTTTGAAAAATCGCAATTTTTTTGAGAATTTCACACAACATATTTTGATCATTTTTATATACACTCATCTAAGATCTACCACTCTTCCTTATCCATTCAACTGGGTGCTCTCATGTTTTTAAACCTATAGAATTCAGTTAGTGTTTCCCATAGAGATTTGGTGTGTTGCCGTTCCCTAGAGCATGGTCATAGAGAATGATGAGTAAGGGATGCCCAGTGATGAATCTTGTGGAGATGGATTAGGGGATGGGCTGCACTTAGTATTCTTACTTTGGATTCCTCTGATCTTATTTGATTTCTTGTTCCCGATACCTTCTCTGTGTTTTAGAGAGGGGCCTTTCTGTAGACAGTAGGGAAGGTTAGTCTGAGGCTTACGTAGCTACTGAGGACTGTCAGCTAAATTTTCATGTCATCGATGTCTAGATGTAGACTTCCCGTGTCTCCACGTCCCTGTCTCCTGACACGTCTATATATAAACAGTATTGTCTCTACACTTTCTTCACTTGCTATGCTAATGCACTTAGTGTTTGCTTTGAAGCGTCTGAAACGTGTCGACGTGTGGATTGACAGAATATCAAGTGGATATTCTTTCTGTCTGTCATCCTTATGTTGGAGCCTCGTCTGTCGCTAGAAAGCTCCATCACGGACGTTCTTCCCTTAGACTGTATAAATCACAGAGTAGTTTGCTAACTTTTATGCAGGTTCATGTGAAGCACAATGTGACAAAGATCATGAGAGTGAAGATAATCAGATTAACTATGTTACCATCCAGACCCTAACATTTTAGGGGTATAAACAAGATCCGCAGTGGACCTTTATTAAGATTTTTATTCAGATAGGAATACTTATCCCTGCTAATTGTGGTTCGTATGGCTTGTCTCAATGACTGAATGATGGTAGCTTAGGTAGAAATATGCATTCATGCTGTAGAGAAACATACCTATTGGCTTTTCACAGTCATCATTTATATTGCCAAGGACCTTCTTCCTTTTTCCTTTCGTGAGTCATGGCTTCAACATTCTGAGTTAAATTCCTGGTTCAGTGAGTAATTTACTCTTTTCTAGCTACCACACCCACTCCAGATTTAAATCCTCAGTAGATGCCAATGCTTCATCCCCACTTCATGATCCAGGAGCTAAAAGGCTAATTAGTCACGTCAACTGTTTGCTAAGCAAGAACTCTCCATTTGGTGGATTTTTTTTTTTTCATTTTTCCTTGCTGTATAGCCTGCTTTCTATCTTGGATCCCCAGTTAGCCATCCCTGTTTCTACCATAGCCAGCAGCATCTGGAAGCTCAAGTTTATTCTTTTTTCTCTCTCTTCTTTATTACTGTCTAGTTTACTTAGATATGGGGCATAGGCAGTGATGACAGGCAGTGCTAGTTATCTAGTTAGAAGTTGAAGAATATGTTGAAGGTATATAAATCTGACAATAGAACAGAAACTCATTTTTTTTATCTTTATTAACTTGAGTATTTCTTATTTACATTTCGATTGTTATTCCCCCTTCCCGGTTTCCAGGCCAACTTCACCCTAACCCCTCCCTATTCCCCTTCTATATGGGTGTTCCCCTCCCCATCCTCCCCCCATTAACACCCTCCCTCCAACAATCACCTTCACTAGGGGTTCAGTCTTGGCAGGACCAAGGGCTTCCCCTTCCACTGGTGCTCTTACTAGGCTATTCATTGCTACCTATGAGGTTGGAGCCCAGGGTCAGTCCATGTATAGTCTTTGGGTAGTGGCTTAGTCCCTGGAAGCTCTGGTTGGTTGGCATTGTTGTTCATAAGGGGTCTCGAGCCCCTTCAAGCTCTTCCAGTCCTTTCTCTTGATTCCTTCAACAGGGGTCCTGTTTTCACTTCAGTGGATTGCTGCTGGCATTCGCCTATGTATTTGCTGTATTCTGGGTGTGTATCTCAGGAGAGATCTACATCTGGTTCCTGTTGGCCTGCACTTCTTTGCTTCATCCATCTTATCTAATTGGGTGGCTGTATATGTATGGGCCACATGTGGGGCAGGCTCTGAATGGGTGTTCCTTCTGCCTCTGTTTTAAAGTTTGCCTCCCTATTCCCTGCCAAGAGTATTCTTGTTCCCCTTTTAAAGAAGGAGTGAAGCATTCACATTTTGGTCATCCTTCTTGAGTTTCATGTGTTCTGTGCATCTCGGGTAATTCGATCATTTGGGCTAATAGCTACTTTTGAATGAGTGCATACCATGTGTGTTTTTCTGTGATTGGGTTACCTCACTCAGGATGATATTTTCCAGTTCCACCTATTTGCCTATGAGTTTTGTAGAGTCACTGATTTGATAGCTGAGTCGTATTCCATTGTGTAGATGTACCACATTTTCTGTATCCATTCTTCTGTTGAAGGGCATCTGGGTTCTTTCCAGCTTCTGGCTATTATAAATAAAGCTGCTATGAACAGAGTGGAGCATGTATCTTTGTTGTATGTTGGGGCATCTTTTGGGTATATGCCCAAGAAAGGTATAGCTGGGTCCTCAGGTAGTTCAATGTCCAATTTTCTGAGGAACCTCCAGACTGATTTCCAGAATGGTTGTACCAGTCTGCAATCCCACCAACAATGGAGGAGTGTTCCTCTTTCTCCACATCCTTGCCAGCATTTGCTGTCACCTGAGTTTTTGATCTTAGCCATTCTCACTGGTGTGAGGTGAAATCTCAGGGTTGTTTTGATTTGCATTTCACTTATGACTAACGATGTTCAACATTTCTTTAGGTGTTTCTCAGCCATTTGGCATTCCTCAGCTGTGAATTCTCTGTTTAGCTCTGAACCCCATTTTTTAATAGGGTTATTTGCCTCCCTGCTGTCTAACTTCTTCAGTTCTTTGTATATTTTGAAAATAAGCCCTCTGTCAGTTGTAAGATTGGTAAAGATCTTTTCCCAATCTGTTGGTTGCCGTGTTGTCCTAACAACAGTGTCCCTTTGCCTTACAGAAGCTTTGCAGTTTTATGAGATCCCATTTGTCGATTCTTGATCTTAGAGCTTAAGCCATTAGTGTTTTGTTCTGGAAATTTTTTCCAATGCCCATGTGTTCTAGATTCTTCCCCATTTTTTTCTTCTATTAGTTTGAGGTATCTGGTTTGATGTGGAGGTCCTTGATCCACTTGGACTTAAGCTTTGTACAGGGTGATAAGCATGGATCGATCTGCATTCTTCTACATGTTGACCTCCAGTTGAACCAGCACCATTTGCTGAAAATGCTATCTTTTTTTTCCATTGGATGGTTTTGGCTCCTTTGTCAAAAAAAATCAAGTGACCATAGGTGTGTGGGTTCATTTCTGGAAAAAAAAATTAAAATTTACAGTCAGGCATGGTGGTCCACAAATTTAATAACAGTATTTAAGAGGCAGAGGCAGATGAATCACTGGAGTTCTAGGCCAGTCTGGTCTTCTTAAAGAGTTCTAGGTCGGCCAGGGCTGCATAGCAAGACCCTGACTCAATAATAATAACAATTAATGATAAAAATATTTAAATCAATTAAGTTCCCAGTGAAATTGTGTTTAGGCATATGTTAGGACACATAAGTATATATGAAACAGAAATAATTTGGTTTCAAGATTCACACAGAGCCAACAATTCTGCCCTGTGATGGAGCACATAAACAAGGTCAAGTTCAGGGGAGGTCACCTAATAAATCACCCCCAAAGGAAGATACCCACCTGACGGGAAGTAGTCAAATGTAGCATTTGGTCCACATAATTGCTTTGAATCACAACTCAGTGGTCCAAAGGTTGTACCTAAAGCTTCCATTTTGAGAAAACTGGAAAAAAAAAATAGGACCAAAACTCTCAGGGTGAAAAGAGGAAGAAAAGAGGCTCACTTGGTTAAAGGTGTGGTCCTGGAATTAGAGTCAGAAAATAAACAAAACACCTTAGTCTCTCACATCTGTAAAGCTATGGCTACTACAGTCTTGGGACTGCCAAGGGCCTCTTCAGACCCCAGGGTTTCCAGGCACCTTTTCCTCTCTGGAGTTTCTCTCATGCTTGTTTTTCACTGACTCACTTCAGCTACTTCGTGATGCCTTTGGTGCCATGCGAGTTATTGCCATCTTCAAAAATTCTACACCAGTCAAAGTTGCTCTCTCCTTTTCTGCTGTGGATTTCCCCGAGATTCTTGGGAAAACATCAAATATACATGTACGTTTATTGAGCCTCTGTTCTGACAGTTTCAAAGATCTCATGGGTGCTGTTTCCTGAAGTCTTCTAGGGGAAGAGCAGCCCTGCTCAGTCTTCCACTGCAAGTTTTAGGTCAGACAGCTGGATCTATTTTGTGAAGCAGAGACTACTCTGAAACCAAATGTCACAATATAGAAGAAACATGTATTTGGTCTTATTTGTAAATGCAACATAAAAAGACAATTTTTAATTACCAAAAAAAAAACAAAAAAACAAGAAAACAAACAAACCAGAAACTCAACATTGCTACATGAATGGGTTATGGGAGAGAATGTAATTATTCACAGTATTGGGAAATAAAAACCAATGATCTTTATTTATAAACACAAAATCAGATCTCAGCCCACTGTGAATTGACAGGCAGACTGTCCAGGAGTCAAAGGTCACTTCATTCCTTTCTGTTTCTTACAATAGCATTTGTGAGAGGTCAATGAGCAGCTTTCTATCCCGAGGACTGGAACAAGATTCTGATTATATGTGCCTCATACTAACACTGTAGCAGATAATTTTCAATTTCATTTCAATATACCACAGAACACAAGTGTGTACACATGCATGTGTGTGTGTGTGCACATGTGTTTCATAATACAGTAAATTTTCACTAAAGTACCTTAGAGAGTATGGCAGACACAGGAAATGGGGGCCATATTGTCTTTTTTAAGTGCGCACTTGTCTAACTACCAGAAATAATATCTGGAGCTGTTATCACCTCCATGATTTGTCTGAGCCACCCCACAGGCCACACCATTCCCTTTCAACCCTTTGTCTAGAGATCTGGGATCACTGGGTGCTGGGAGCACACTGGCTCTGCGGCAGTTGAGGGAGAAGAGCATTGGTGGGGAAGACTTTCTATAATAGTGTTTGCCTGTCTTGAGTCTAAGTTTCTCTGAAGCTAGAAGCTTCAGGCCTCTGCGCTAATTCATACCTGTTGGTTAACAGCCAGGTATTAAGTAAGGGATTAATTGCTAGGGCTCCTTTGTCTCTTGCCCAGAAACTTTGCCTCTCACCGGTCAGACAGGAGGGCAGTTTGGAGCAATTAACTTTTATTGAAAGAGAAGATCGTCACAGGCATAAAAGGAAAAACTTTTTTTTAGGAAAAACTTTTATACAAGCAAATACACATAAACACACATATGCTCTTACATTCGTTCATGCACATATATTCATATATGCTTTACTATCCTTTTGTTGGTCCTAACTACCTGTCTCATGCTTACATACTTATGCGCACACCCATACTCACATATGCAATGTTTTTGGTGGATGAAGCAAGTGCCCTGGTGAGCAAGCGCCACTGGACAAGCGTCGGTCAGAAATAACTTACTCATTCTGGATGAAAAATAAGCTTCAACAATTACTGCTAGAGAAAGAAAAAAGCTTCTACCCTTTTATGGCTAAATGAATTTAAAAACCTGTCTCATGTTAAGAAAAGCCTGTCCTCTACTTTCTGCTCTCTCTGCAATTCTTTCTCTTCTTAGTCAAATCTCTTCTCTTCTCAGCCTGTTACACCCTGCTGTGCACTGCTGCCTCTACATTGCTTCCATTCTGCTCCTCTTATGGTCTTGGTCTTCTCTGTCTCTCCTCATCTGCTCAGCCCCTCATCTCTCTAGTGCTTCCAACCTGTTTTCCTTCCCCCTCCTCAATTCTGATCTTTACTTCTGCCTAATGCCATCGTTCCTAGCTTTTTGTACCTTTCAGGAGATTAGATCACATGATATTGCCAAAGTTCACAACAATTTCAAGCATAAATTTGAATCAAATATTAAACAAAACGTTACAACAGAGATATTTACCTGCCTTTCCCTTAAGAGTAGTTATCTGACTAGACATCCATTGTGTGTTACTAGCTCCACCATTGACAGTCTAAGACGGTAATTCTTATGTCTAATTTAACATTGAAGTTTGGTGTAGATAATCCCAGTCAGCATTTCTTACCCTCTGTGTTTGCAGCTACAGTTAATCTTGTTCCCTTTACAACCTTTGGTTAACTGTTATGGCCTAAAGGAATGCATTCCTAAGTTGTGAATCTGTATCAATGTGTGCTTTCTGCCTCAGCACAGCAACCTGTGATGTGTAACGCCTGGCGGAGCTCTAACTGCAGTTTTCATATCACAGAGGACCTTATTATAAATATATCAATAATTGCTAGTGTAAATTAAGGAATTTGTATAGCATTATCATTAGGTATCAAGAAATCATCTGTGCATCACTACAAGACAGTACATCTTCACTGATTTTCAGAAAATCTGCCCAATAGGGTGGGCAAATTCCGGGGGATTGTTATATTGATTTAATAACAACAGGAAAGGTATATCAATAAAAAGAATAAATCCCGAGATTACTCTCTTAGGGCCTTGCCTCCAGAGCTCATCCATCGCAGCAGTCTATGGAAAACAGTATATAACTCAAAAATCACCTTCTAGGCTTAGACTTTCCTAGCTGGTTCCTGACAATGAGGGGTTAAAACCCTGACTGTGTTGGTGCCCTTAAAGGCAGCTCAGTCCTTTGGCTGAAAATGTATTGGACTTCCTTTGTCTAGGTTCATTTTTTTCCTTTTTAGTATGTTTCCATTGTTCCTTTTATATAAATTAGTTCTGAATATACTTCATTTCTTTCTATATAACACATGTAGTATTCTTCCACTTTTTGAAGCACCCATCTATTCCAGATAACTGCAAATGCTAATTTATAAACATATTATAAATAGACTATTAACTTTTAAGTTACAGTTAATATATGAAGCTCTGATTTAAGGATGCAAATATATAAGACATGGTACTAGAAAGCCCGACTCTAGCAAACATTTGAAGAAAAATTAGCTTAAAAAACAATCTAGTAAAATATGGAATTTTGTTAAAGTTACTGAATTTTTAATAGAGAATTACACACACACACACACACACACACACACACACACTACCCTTCCTGTGTTTTAGCATATTACCAGTGAACAAAGTCCTGAGTAGGGTTTGCCTAGTGTCAACTATGTTGCTCTTCCTAGGGAGAGTATAAATCCTTCACTAACTTGGGCATGGCAGAGCCTTTGCTGGGCTAATGAATTCTGATCCTTATCTGTTGCTTTGGTGTAGCTTGGCCAATTGCTAAGATGCTTCACATCACTCTCTTGTCTGTCAACACAGAGACTGCAGTGCTACTACGTATCGTGTTTGAAGACTTGTGATTCATGCCCACTGTCATGCTACCTTTGGGGAATTATCCACCTACATTTTTGTATATATTCTTATTATATGGTACCTGCAGTTTTAAATTGTTTTGAGCACACAGACATTGAAGACCGGCAATTATGATTGTGAAGTTTCCATCCCCACTTTTAAATGAACACATCCTCTACATTAACATAAAAATCCCATGCTCAACTTTGAAGTCGTTTTGATTTTGTATAAAACGTGAAATTCCTACTGAAATAAATCTGAGTCATGATAATTTTCAAATACTTTTATTAGTCACTTGTTTCTTCCCTTTTAACTTTCAGTGACCTCATTTTCTCACTGGGGGTCATGACTCAGCCTCAGTGTCACAGGCTTGTGTGTGTGTGTGTGTGTGTGTGTGAGTGTGTGTGTGTGTGTGTGAGTGTGTGTGTGCACATGTGTGTGTGAGTGTGTGGCCACTCTTTGCCAAACGTTTCTTATGCTCATCTCCTGGATAGAAATTATAACCAGTTTCAGACAGTGAGTATGTTGATCCTTTGCCAAGCCTACTAATTAGTTAGAGGTAAATATTGAGGGATATTTTTCTCAAATTCTCTACGATGCCTGTGTGAAGTTATTTATGGTATATTGGATTCATGTTTGAAGGTGGCTGAGGTGGATGCTGTGTTCACCCTGGAATCAGGAAAACACAACCGAGTTGTTCTGTAACCGAGCAATGAGCCTTTATTCTCTTTCCCAGATTGAGAGAAGGGAGGGGTATCGTATGTTCCAATTTACTGACTGGATGTTGGGATTGGAGCCAAATGCATACTAGGTCACCCAGAGCATCGGCCTATGCTTCTAGAAGCTTCAAGGTTTATACTTACATCATCAAGTACTCCTGATAAATATGTCACATGTGGGGAAGTGATTGTCGGAAGTATTGTGTAAACTGAGGAGAGAAGGAAACTTTTCCTGCTCAGGTTCCTGTGACTTCACACACACCCATGGTAATATTCTTTGTGACCTGTGGAAAAACTGTAGTTGCAAAATAGAGGAGAAGCAGGCAGCAGTCACACTTTGGAATTTTTTTTAATCATAAGCAGGACAATAATTTGCTTTTTTAGATATTCATGGGTCTGTCCATTTAATGTCTAATCCATTTAAAAATTTGGATATACTAAGAATGCAAGAATTGAAGCAGTTTCCTGCCTGCATTCTTTGTGAACCAGAGCCTTTCTCATGTTTCCTGTAGACAGAGTTACTACCTTAAAGCAGCATTTACATTTTTGACATGACTCCATCATATCGTCTCAACGTGTTCTCTGCTGATCGTCATAGTCTGTAGGTATGGACTCATGCGTTGCTACTCACAGAACTTTCAAAGTACATTTGCCCCTAGAGGCATTGAAATAATTTAAAAAGCAAGCTCTGATTTGGAAAACAGCCTCCTTGCTGGGTATAATGGTAAACTCCTGAAAACCCACCACCCGGGAGTCAGAGGCAGGAAGATCATTGTTTGAGGCCAGTCTGGACTAGATACTGAGTTCCAGAATATAGAGTCAGACCCTGCCACAAACAAAGTTCAAAAAAATCCACAAAAACAAAAACCAAAAATACACAACGAGAAAAACCATCACCAACAACAAAAATGTGAGGGGAAAAAAATGAAAGATCTATGTTTAAAAGTATTTCTACTTCACATGCACCATGGGGCCAACTGTAACTTGTTCCCTCCACCATGGGCTTAACAGGCATTTTCCAGACTTCAGCCTCGTGAGGACTTTCAGGCTCGAGTAGCTTTTCTCTAAACACATGATGCTGTACAGCGTGAATTGCTCTAGCCACGAAAATGTATTTCTAACATAATGCCCCCCCCCAGATATCTCTCTCATTCATGAGAGTTTTGATTAATCCTATTTGGGGGTTTTGGCCCACAGGTTTTCTTCCTCAGGCGATAAGGAAGAACTCTACAGTATTTAGGAAAATTAAAATAACGTTGCTTCCAATATACCCTTCCCTGTTGTCTTGGGAGTGCTTCCTAAAAGTGTTAGAAGCGGGTCAAATGTGTGAATGGGATTATAAGTGGTTCCTTTTTCTTAAGAGGAGAAAGTATGCTTTGGCACAAATCTTGTTCTGTTTGCTCTTTTCTCATAATTGTTGCAAAGCTTCTGCGTAGAGAAGATGTTTCCTTCATCTTTATGCGTGCTTTAATCTTTCCCTCATCTATAATGAACTGGAAGATTGATACAGTTGATACAGACTTTCAGATTGGCTTGCCCCCCTAAAAATGGATCAACGAAGTCTAATTTAATATTTCCTCCTTCTCATAAGCTGTTCTGAAATTCATATTTTTAAGATTGAAAATCACATACACTTGAAGCTCACTGCAGCACAGTTCAGTTTCTACGTCACATGTGTCTGTAGCCAGCTCCCATGTGTTTTCCTACCGATAAAGAGAAAGCTTAGGAAGAGACTCTTCTATTCATCCTTCTGGTCACCGAGTTATCCCATGCTTGGCACGGAAGCTCAGTTCTGTTGCCTCAATACTTGGGAAGTTGTAGTTGGCCTGGACTATGCAGAGTTCCAAGCCACCCCGTATGTCTCCCTACAATCCCAAACAACAAAAACTTCAAAACTGAACCAGAATTCTTCTAGAATGGCCACCTTATTTATTACTATCTTCGTTCCTGTCTTGTCTTGGTCGCTTCTCTATCTTTTTTTACCTCTCCCTATTTCAAATTACTTTTTAAAAAATTGTCGCTCTCTGTGATCTTAGGGTCTTCAATATTTCTAGCAAGGTGGCTTCAGAGTTTCAGAGTTAAGGTATTCTGAACACCAGTATAGATTATTTTTCTTTTTTGCAGGTGTATGTGTGTGTGGTATGCATGTGAGCATATACATATTTGCATGTGTGAACACATCTGTGTTTTTTTGGGGGGGGATACACGTGCAACATATGTAGACATGTATTTGGAGGCCAAAGGTTGAAATCTAGAGTCTCCCTTAATTGTCCTCTATTTTCTTTACTAAGTCAGTAGCTCTAACCCAACCCAGAGGTAGCCAAGGCATCTAGTCTAGCAAGCCAGCCAGCTCTAGGCTTCGCTGACTCGACTTCCCGTATTGGTATTAGAGGGGGTCACCTGACCTCCTTGCATTGGTGCTGGTGATTAGAGTTCAGGTTCCCGTGCTCGCAGGGCAAGCACTTTATCCTCTGAGCCATCTCCTCCTTTAAGAAAGCACTTGCACGGGAGCTGGCCAGACAGAAATGGGCGGCTCAGAAAATGAGGTATAGTGCAGAGAGCTGCCAGTGTTCATTTTTAATTTTAAAAAACGTCAACTTTAGGACACATCACGAGAAAAAGAAAAATCAAGCAACTTTAACCTCTATTTTTTTTATTTCAAATTCCTGTGGGAAATCACTGTTTATTGAATATCCTTCCCATAAGGTGTTGTAAATTAAAAATTACATACTCTTGAAGTTCAGTCCAGCATCGTTCATTTTCTAAGCCACATGTCTTCTGTGTGATGGCTTCCCTCTCTCTATCCCATTCTCCATATCCTTATGCTTTTATCCTTAAAAACTCAACCTTGTCTCACAGTACGATGCACCTTTTTAAGAAGTGGCTATTCGGAACGGATACCATTCCGTTTTCTCATGTGCTTTAGTCTCATGTGTGATTTGCTGTGTGATCCCTGACCCGCAGGCAGTGGCCTGTTCTTGACAGGGTTTTGCAGAGCACACTCAGCACAGTTCCATACCACTGAGAAGTGGTATTCTGTACAGTGTGTGGTAGAAGGTTCCCACAGATTTCCTAAATCAGCCTTTTTCAGAAAGCAAGATTGTTGTTCCCCTTACAACTTTCCTAAGACTCCTGTAGATACAAATGCTTTCCCATTAAGAATTACCTTCAACGATGCTAAAAGTACAAGAGGCACAAACTATTGGAGCATGAATGTCTGCATCCTTTTTATGAGAGAAAAATGGCTTGCAGAGGTCTGCCTGCCTTTGTGGAGCTGTCTAATCTGTCTCTGTGTGATGCTATTCCCAGAAGTCAAATAGCATTTTGTTTTAATGGAAGGGATATTTCAGGTTGCTGGTTTTGCACGATGAGAATGTGGTTGGAAATGTTTCCTGTTTGCCCCCCAGCCCCAGGCTGCTCGTGTGTCTTGGATTGAGAAATGACAGCTGAAAGTATTTAGGCAGAATTATGGACAGCCTCACATAGTTTTATTATTACCAAAAGGAGGCGAATATGCTAAAAAGATTAAAAAGAAATGCATAATTCAATTAGAAGCAAACCATTCCAAGCTAGTTATTATAGAAGTATTTTTATGTAGAATAATCTACTCTTGTCCTGATTACTTTTACCCTTCCCTAAGGAATATATATGTGGTTTATTGAGAGAAGTGTAAACTCTTTCTGTGTGGTTTAAAACAAGATAAAAATAGTCTAGAAACAGGCTTTGTAATAGTTAAAGGAAATGTGCATAGAAACAGTGACATACTTGAGAATAACGTATTTGCTTGAGTCAGGGTAGAATAGATTGGGAGGCCATATTGCCTGTCGCCATGCTGTGTCTTGTTCTACCATCAGAAGCTCAATAACTCAGCTATAATTGGAACCGCAGGGGAAAGAGGTGGCACCTGTGTGGTACTTTACAATGTTTGTTTTTGTTAAAGATGCTGGGGAATTATAGTGCGTGCGTGTGATGCCTGAATAACCGTTGATTGCTTGCTTAAAGTTGACCTTAGACCACAGATTTGAGAAATAGCTCTTTCTTGTAGGTAGTAGAGGGAGCTCCTTTCCTCAGACACCTTGAATGCCTGTAATTCTGTCTTAAATGTTGTAAGTTAAACTTTCTTTTCCTTCCTCTTTATTAATGAATAATCCTCATGTTTTGAAACTTGCCACACTATGATTTGATTAATCATGACTCAGGACTAAAATAGGTGAGTTCTATTCAACATTACCAGGAGGAAAAAAAAATGCAATTTCAAAGACAATTCAAACCTGTAGGCAGCATAGAAGAGCAGCTTTAACCTAACTGCCTAGTAATTTGATGTTTTAACTCTTTAAACAGCAATCTGAGTTGTTTACAATTGAGATTCTACTTAAAGAAAATGCTCATGATTGCCTCAGAAGAAAACGTTCAACCTCTATAGGTTTCTTCTCCTTCCCTAGAGCGGCGACAGACAGGAATTGTGGGATGCTAATGATGCTAAATAGATTAAGAAGAGCAGTAATAGTCTTCACACATTCATAACCATTGTCAAATGATGTTTAAATTGATACCGACCTTCAGATATCATCCCAAAAATGTGGCCTGTTTGTCATATTCATCTTTATTGACTCAATATCTGTTTTAAGTAGGGAAGGAAGGATTTATTTTGCAATACAGTTGAAGAGATATAACTCCTTTAGGGCAGGGAGACATAGCAGGGTTGTGGGGCGGCTGGTCATTTTGCCTCTCCAGGCAAGAAGAAGAGAGAGATGGGAGATGGGTAGCGGTATTCACTTGTGCCATTTTCCTTTAGCTATAACAGCATCCCAAAGAATAGCGCCACCCGCTTCCAGCATGGGTATCCTCTGTGTAAACACTCTCACAACCATGTCTACTTATGAGTCTCCAGAGCAGTCTCGTTCTATCATCTGACAATAGCAATTAGTCATCACGGTTAACAAGAAGTTACATGTGTTGTGTCCTATATTTACCATTGTTGTCACCCTACCAGTTATTGTCATTGCTTTAGATTTGTGACCCCATGAGATACCACTGAATGGCAGAAGAAGTATGGCTCATTTCCTGCAGAGAACTTCAGTGTTCTGATTGGCAGTGTCTTGCTCTTTGGTTCTCTTACCTAGATGATGATGGGGTACATGGGTTCAAACTTGGATGTATAATAAATGGATTTTCAAAAAAATCCAAGGTCAGTCAGTGTAGGCAAAGGGGGCTTATATTTGGGTACCTCCAATTTATCTCTCTTAGCAGCTCAGTCTTAACATATAACATATAGCATGTATTTTTTTTACTAAATTCTTCAATGAATTTTTGTTCATAAATTATATTTCGTTAGGCTCCTAATAGAATTATAACTGAGCTTTGGTGTTTAACCACAAAATTGCACGTATTAAAAACACAGATATTACAAAATAGTTTTTAGCTTCTGTCATCCGCTCACTTTTTTTTTTTTGGTTTTTTTTTCGGAGCTGGGGACCTAACCCAGGGCCTTGCGCTTCCTAGGTAAGCGCCTACCACTGAGCTAAATCCCCAGCCCCCGTGCATTTTTATGCTTTTTACAGACCGTTTTTCTTCTCAACATGATAAAATTTTCACTAACTGTGAATATACTGACTTTCCTCTCTCTGTCAAATGGAAAATTACATGAACACTGTAAGGGCTGCCGAGGCTTTACTTAATGTAATTTAAAAAACATGGGGTCTGTTGGTTATCCTCTCTGAGAGACGTCTTTATTTTTAGCCTATATGCTTAAAAATAGGACTGGGCTATTTTCAATCTCATATTTTGGCAGCGCTTCCAGACATCAGAATTAGCTGACAAATTCTTTGGACAAGCACTTAACATCCCAAGTGAATGGATACAGACACATATGTTTGAGAAGGGACCTTATTTTTTGATGAGGAAAGTCCATTTTACAAGTCTGGGTCATTCAAAAGCAGAATTCCCTGGGAGAACATGATGACTAATGAAGATGGAGTTTGATTATTTGGAGGCAACCACTGCAACCTGAATTCATGACGATTAAGATAGAATAAAGTGACCCATAAACATATAATGAAGGTTGGGCAATGCCTAACAATTGAATATAATCTTTTCTGCGTATAGACAGCCAGCAAACCTTCATGCCCAAGAGATGGCCAGAGTTCCTATAACTTTCTCAGCAGCAGTGTTCTGTGGAATTGAATTATTTCTGTCTCCTGACCCAGACCAGATTCAACGGCTTAGGGACAGGATGTAGAAACAACAGAAAGTTGAATGTTGGAGTCCAGTCCTCACCTGTCTTTTCTCTGTGTCCCCTCTCTTCCTCTCACCCCCTTCCCTCACTCCTCCTTCCTTCTCTCTCCTGGGTCTCTTTTTAAATAGCTGTTTTACCTAGGGCTGTTTTAATGTTGTCGCTCCACGGGTTTTCATTCATATCTTCCTAGTTAATCTTCATGACTGACCAGCACATAACCGATGGTGGTCGCTGTGCTTCTCAGCCCTGCATGTGACTAAAATTCACTAAGACTCTGCCTTGACAAAGTGTTTATGGGGTGAAATCCTTTCATTTTCTGTGGCTTCTGCATGCCTTGCATTTTACAAAGCAAATATTCTATCTTGCCTTCTATTGCTAATGTGATCCTGTCATAAGAAATTCCATCGGGATCACCAAAAGTTTCAGTCTCTTACAGGTTATTTTGTTTTGAACATTTAGTCTCCAGTAGACTCTGAATTCATCCATCTCCCCAGACTTCTTCCTCTAGAAATGCTCCCTAAGCAATCAGCAGTAAAGAAAGACGGATATAGCTAGGTAGGGACTGAATCTTTAGAGTCAAAGTCTGTCCCCTCCTCTATTTCGGCATGGTCTATTAATCTAGCCACACTTGGAACCACCCACTCCATGGAAGACTGATTTGAAGTTCCTAGCCATCAAATACAAACCTGTCAGACACAGACATCTGCAGTGCTTCTAAATGGCATTGTCCCGAAGCAAAACAGCACTGATGTGAAAATTATGGGATGAGTTGGTCCCACGAGGGGAGGAAGAGTACAGTAAGGAAAGAAGAGATAGATGCCAGTGCACACAGCACTGGGGACGTTAGCGGAGGGCGAGGGGGCGGGGAGAGCTGCTTGATAGGCAGCCAGCCAGGAGCTGCTGGGTAAGTGCTCCTTTAGGTATTAGACGAAATTGCCAGCGATCAAGCCAGATGGATCTGAGAATATCTGTCCATCATCACAGGAAACTGATCTGTGTGTCACTTTCCACTCAGAGCTCTGCTGAAAACCAATCCTGAATGAATCCTGAGAAAAAGAAGGACCAAAAAGTGTCATGTGATATCATCATTTAACCCCTTACTTCTACACCAGTCCAAGTCATAAAAGGTCACACCATCCAGAACTGAGGCAAGAAGTTAAAGATTTAATGAAGTTTGTAATTTTGCGACATCTGACTCAGCCCAAGGCAGAGCATTCTGTATTAAAAAGAAGGAATGGTTTGCTCCCCTTTTGTTTCATTTTTTTATCGCAATAATGGGAAGAAACCTTTAAAAATAGAAAGGAGAAATGAACAGCTTTTAGTGTGGGTAGAACTGCCAGTACTGGGCAGTAAAGTCTGGCCTAGAACTCCTGCTTGCCCGTCCTTCAGACTCTTGTTTCCCATCACTTGGATACTGTAAGGTCCATATGCATGTGCTATGTCACTCTGAGCATAGAGAACAGAGAATGGTACAATGTGGACGAACAGACAGACAGGAGTCACACATGCTGTCATGAAATGCTACCACATAGGAGTGACTTTTCTATCGCTAGATGTTTGCTCTCGTTTTTAAATTTCAATCCTTTAAAACATCCCTCCTCAATTTAGACACAGCTTAGAATACCCTCCTCCTCCTCCCCACCCTCCTCCTTCCCCTTCTCCCTCTCCATCCCCTCTTCTACAATCTCTATTTCGAACTGGCTGGTGTTCTGAAACTGGTGTGGTTATTTACTCATTAAGTGTCACAAACAGCAGTCATTACACAGATGGAGATGATGTAACAGTGAGAGGTCATGTGACCTGTAACTCCACCATGGATAGCCCTGTTCTGATGTACATGATTTACCTGCACACGTGTCCACAAACTATGTTTCTGTGCCCTATGTCTAAATAAATATTGACTTAAACATTTAAAGGCTTGTTTGAAATACCTTACATGGATGTATGAAATTCTCAAAGAATCAATAAAGACATTATTTAAAATGCAAAATAAATTTAAGAACTAATTAAATAAATGACTAAAGACAGTCTCCTTTCCTAAGACCTGGTCTCTGGAAAACCTCTCTCCGGTGGTTCATGATTTCGTGTCACAGGACGTGCAGTAAATGGGTCACCGGCATCCCTTGAGAATCAGGACATTTTGCTTCCTTTTAAATTTTTTCCCCACAGCTTTGTTGCTTCCGTTTTAAACAACACAAACAACTACTTTGTTTTTTTGCCAAGATGAAAACAATTCATATAAAATCCACAGCAGTTAAAGAATATTAGAGTGAAGGCTTTGTTATGTTTTACTGTAAAACCATCAGGTATCCTGGCTGTCATGTCCTAAGAGTTCTTTAATGTCACCCCCCTTTGTTGATTCTTGAGGCCCACATTAACAGACACTTAGCTTTTCCTTCATCCCTAGGCTTCTCTGCGCATTGTCTGTATTTGTTAGTCTGTTCCTCTATCTTGAATCCTGCTACTTCGTATGATAATTTGTAGAGCATCTACACGGGGAATGGTGTCATTCATATCTTCTTGCTCTCCATCATTGATTATCTAATTGATTTGTTTTTAGTTATTGGTGTATTACAACAATCCATTAAGACTCCCGAGTTTCCAGACCACTGATGCTCCGCTCACGTTTCATTGCTCTGTAGTTTAGTAGCCATTACATTATTTGAGTGAAGACAGGTTTGATGGTTTGACTTATTTTTTTTCTAGAAATTCTCGTGAAAATATTTCTTTTTTTCCCAGTTCCCTTTTGTATTGCCTTTCTTCAGCTGAGATTAAAGGCATGTGCCACCATCCCAACTTAGAATAGTCTCATTAAAGGAGTTATGTGAGACTTAAATTCTGATCTCTTAAAATATAGGATCACTTGAAAATTCCAGTAGAGGGCTCACAGATAAAAGGTAGGGCTCCCTTTTCTATCTTTGCCCTTTGGAGAGGATATGATTGTTTGTTGATCAGTCATTGGGTCAAGTAAAATGTAAATAAACCATAGAAAAAGGGTTCACTGCCAGGAATGGCTGCTGTATTTCATGACTTTCCAGATTGTTGCTATTGAGAAGAATTCTACATCTATCCTCGGCTAACTCAAATGGTTTGATGTGAACTTTATTCACTGGTATAAAAAGAGTGCTGCTTATTGCCTTCTGAAAGCTCTTCTATGGTTTTCATGGTTGATTCTTGTCAGTCTGCACTACTGTGCTATTTATGTTTTTTAAAAGGATGTTCTTTAACATACAGTGAGTTTATTGATCACAGAGAGACAAAGCTGTGCCTTCACTCTGTGAGTCACTTCTTCGCCCTTTTCACTTTCCTGCTTGTTTTATTTCTTGCAGTTTCCAGTGAGGAGTTAGAGCCTTTTGGTAAATTTTCATCTCCCTTTCTCTTGACTTCTCAATCCAATCCTGTGTTATAACCTGTGTGCTTCATTGTTGGTCACATAACTGAGAGGGATGTTTCTTGGCTTCTTTTGTGCAAAATTTTATACTGCCTCATGCCACATTTTATGTAGGCCACATATAATATCGTTTCACTTCTTACTTGCATAAATCAAAAAATATAAGTATGTATATATTATGGAATATGTGTTTTAAATTTTTTAAGAGATTTATTTATTTATTTATTTATTTATTTATTTATTTAATGTATGTGAGTACACTGTAGCTGTCTTCAGACACACCAGAAGAGGCCATAGGTTCCCATTACAGATGGTTGTGAGCCACCAAGTGGTTGCTGGGAATTGAACTCAGGACCTCGGGAAGAGCAGTCAGTGCTCTTAACTGCTGAGCCATCTCTCCAGCCCCCGCATTTTTTAAAAATTTTTGTCCTTCCTGACCTCTGTGGTTGTTTATTGTGTTCAGTTTATATTTGAGAATACCATTAATCTTTATCTGCTTTCTAAGATTTATCATTGCAGTAGTTTATGTCCCCTGACTATGACAACACGCCCGTGTCCTCGGACTCAGAAACCAGGGTGATTATCTCATACTTACTGGGCTGCAAGCACCTCTAGCCCTGTGCTGCTCTGGCTAGGACTTATCTGGCTATATTATTTCATGAGGGATGAGACCAGGGTAGGTGCCCCTTTAAGAAAAAGCTCATTTAGCGAGGCTGGACACCATGAGGAATTTAGGTCTCCTCTAACAGCTTCTTATCGCAAAGACACGATGGCATGTGTTTGTGATTTTAGTACTTAGAGTCTTTCTAACTCGGGTTTCTGTAGGCCACCTTGTAAGATCCTGTCTCTAACAATATGGAAAACAAACAAAGCTTTCTTGAAAACTCACTCAGGGCTCTACGAGAACTACACTCACCCTTCAAGTTACATGTCCACAGTGACGCTCAACACCTCCCACCAGACCCAACCTCTTACGTTTCTCAACAGTTGAACACAATGCTCGTGAATGAGACTTCTAGCACATGCGGCTTTTAGTGAGGAGGAACACTGAAAATACATCCCGAGAGCAGCAGACACTAGCCATAGGATGGGCATGTCTTCCGGGAGGCATTTTTGCTTGTTGAATGTTAAGAAACCATGGCAACCAGGTTTCACTCCTTTCCTTTTGGAGCTTGTACCATACATACAATGTATGCCTAACCTTAAAAGGTTAAAATGTTTTCATTTGCAGTTTTATTTGTTCTTCAAAAAACCCAAATGCTCTTAAGTTCTTGTTTGCTCCTTTATGGAGTTGATGTTAGCTTAGCTATGCGTGAAGGAGTGCAAAAGTGACAGTCTCAGATCGAGATGAATCTCCCTCAGTTTCTTAAATGCTTGGAATAAAATCTGCATACAGTAGTTCAGGAAGAGTCCCATGGAGCCACTGTAATTACATCTTGTTTGTTTCCGTGAGCTTATCTTGTAGGTATAACCTCTCTACATCCGGGTCTTTCTTCGTGCGTGTCAGCTGCCACAGTATGAATAGTCCCAGCATAGAGTCTCTTGACGTCCTGCGTCATTCTAGATACAATAGTGAAGTGAGCCTCTGTACCGACTTAGCTGCTCTGCCCCAGCTTTTAAATTGGACCTCGGAGTGGCTAAGTTGTTCCTTAAAAACTGATCTCTTTCCAAGTTGTCTAGAGGACAATCTGCCCTTCATGGCTCTAGTGACCCCTAAAGGGCTCTGGTAAGGGACGCTGTGTGCTTTGTTGTGGTACCTGGCCCTCCTGTGACCCCCTTATATTCAGTGTATCATTGTAAGCTCATGACTGGATGGCTTTAATGTCTGCCATGTGTCGTCGGCAGTTGCTATTGGTGTACAACCGAATGCCAGTAACCAAATTAAAACCGTGGACAAGGTGGCTGCAGCAAGGTTCCTGAATGCTTTATAAAACCTGCGAGTCCTCAGTCACCCCAGCCAAGTGGACACCAGGACACTAACTCATTCATTTTAACTTGTAATCGCATTGCCTAAGACAACGTGACTTTTGACTAAACTACCATTTTAATAGTTTTCTGTCATTCATCATGTAAACAAAAGTAAGTTAAAAAAATACTATTATGGGTACATTAACTTGTCGTGCTTGAAAAGTAACTGTGCATTATCTGAGTGTGTTAACAGGTACCTGTCTGTCTTTTATTAAAGTTGTTACTTTGAAAGCATTTTTGTTGATTTATAATTCATATTTATTTAAATATAGTCAGTTATTGAAAACCGAAAGAAATAAGTATATATGTGTGAAAAATCCCAGTTATTAATTTCACTAGGATAATAGGGTTTTAAATGTCTTTGGCTCACATAAAGTAAATCAGAATTTACGTTGACTTCGGGAAACGTGTGACTATTTTTGTTAAGTGTCAGAATGTATATTCAATGAGAAACCAACACTTATCAAACTATGAACGCGTAATCCTTTTAATACAGATGCGGTTAACACAGAGCCCGAAGGTTAAGATGGTTTTATTGTGGCAGAAAGTGGGGAGGGGTGGAGCGTACAACTTCACACTCTAAAAAATTAACCCACACATCCTGTATTCGTTTTGTCCAGAAGGTAATGGTGACTTTGAAGTAGAAAAATATTGATTCATCATGCTATAGCTCGAGGGATGTTAATACATTTTCACCCTTTTCCCTTAGCACACTGATTTATGTCAGTACATGGACAAGCACCCTGGAGGACTCCATCCAGATAATGTGAAGGTAGGAAATGGGATTTTAAAGCCATGGGTTCATATTCTTCAGATGTATATTTTTAGTGTGAAACTAAAATCTTTATGATCACTTAAACGTTTTTAAAATCTTCCATATAAAGGACATAATATAAAAAAATTGATATTTTGATTGGTGGGAATTATGATATTTGAATATTAAACAGTTTTAATATAGAAACACTTGAATTGCTTTGTACTCTATGTCAGCTTTCAGTTACATCATATAGTTTAAGTAATAATGTCAATGACAATTTCGGGGAAAAGAACATTTGTGATGTATAAGTGCCTTTATTCAAGTTTTATCAAAAATATACAATTTGTTCCATTTTCAGACATTTACTATATCCTACAACTCTTGAGTTGTTAATCTTGATTTAAAGGAAATTTTCATTAAAAAATAAAGATAAAAATATGTTCTAGAATGTGTTTATTGTCGTGGTGACACATTGAGGCTCTGCATTTTGTGATGTTACAAGGATTCAACCATTTCCACATGAAATTTATGCTGTACCTCAGAGTTTTCTTAATTCTTATGATTAATGTTTTCAACATTATACTAAAATAAAATTTAAGTTTAAACCATTAGAGAAAGAGAGAGAGAGAGAGAGAGAGAGAGAGAGAGAGAGAGAGAGGGAGGGAGAGAGAGAGAGAGAGATCATACTAGCAAAAGGGAGGTGGTGGTGGGTGGTGGTGGAATAATACGTTGGCTTTTCCTTGGTGTTTGCTAAAGGCAAGTCATTCATCCAGGGTTACATTTAGGATTTACACTGCAGGTAAAACTATTCTCAAAGATATCTGACAATAACAAAGTGACAGATTCATTGGTATTTATGTTTGATGTATTAACATATTTTTAATGCGGTGATATTTATTGTCGCTTCAATCTATGAATACAAAATGAAGAACAAAATAGCAATATTTAGTAAATTAACAACTGTTCATAATACTATGCTAGATATTAATTAAAAGGAAACCACTTGAGCTAAATATGAGACATTGAAGTAGTTCTACATGAACATAAATTTGACAATTAGGTATAATGTTATTATCTCTAAAGAATATATCTTGGGCTAGCAAGAGGGCCCAGGGGGTCCAAGCACCTGTCATCTCACATAGGCTTGATATCCTACCTAGAATTACAGGAAGAACCACAGTTCTTAGATCCATGGAGGAAGGTCAACACCCACTCCAAAAGGTGTCTTAGACATACATGCTGTAACACACATGTGGCCACACTCACATACAAATCACATACAACAATAACATTTTAATTAGAATATATATTGGTGGAATTTTGAACTCATCTAACACACAGGGTGTGGTTAAACATGTCAGATATTATCAAATGATCAGAGGATAATACTCACTATATACTATAGTTAAAAATGGAAAAGTGAAATGACCAAGTTATTTAGCATGCAGATTTGACAGTTTTGACTATTAGTTTTCTCAGCGTGCAGCTTGACAATGTGTAGAGGAGTTTTAAACTTTTAAATTTAACAAATGTACTTATTTCTTTTGTTTTTACTTTATGTGCACACAGGACAAATCATAGATTAGATAATGTAATAAGCTTATGAAGGTTTCCTTTGGACAGAATTTCGTCTAACGTGTCATGGTCAACCTGAGACAATGACCTGAGCTGACCTTTGGCCTCTGGCTCCACAGGACCGTCTGAAACATTTTAAGCTAACTTGGTACTAGTTTTGAGCACAATACTTTTGAAAGTTTTATTATTTGTCTGTAGCATTCCTTGGATGTAGTGGGATCAGCTCAAGGAAATAAGTCAGTGTTAAATAAATGTTCCCGAACCATTTTGCTACTTTAATTGCCTACAGGATGTGTCTATTGCCAGTATGGCATTTTGATATAAACATTAACTCTTAACTAATAGTTAATTTCTAAGCATTATGTAAATGTTTGACAAATGAGTAATTTCAGCTATTAGTCACCTAGCGGACAATAGAGACCCTGATGTAAAAGCCCAAGGGCAGGGCCTGTTTATGAATATTTATGACGTCTAAAGAAATAGCAACCCATTTCTATAGCCGGAAGTTGGTATGTAGGAGACTGCTTAGCTCTCTTGGAGACTGCCTGCTTCTCTCTACTCTAAATACTGTCTGTTTCGAACTTACTGGAACTGGGTCCTGATTGAGTCACATACAAAACTTATCAGTTGGCGGTCTTCTGCCCACTCGTGAGGAGCAGATTAGCTATTGGATCTTTTTAATGACCAAGATGGTTTAAATGTCCCCCTGTACTCGGGTTTCATGTATTTAAAAATTGATAAGCACGAGAGACTGGAAATTAAGGTTCACGGGAGAAAGGAAAAGATTAACTGATACGGCCTCTAGTTGACAGACATAGAGGTAGATGGTGGCATCTCATTATCGTGATGAGATTGAGTCTTCCCGTGTTCCATATGATGGATTTCCATTTCTGTGACATAATTACTCTGCTAGATGATTCTTCGCAAAATTACATTTACTGTCTTTTCTTTGAAGCAACTGCAAATGACCACAGTAATTTCAAACTCCCCACTCTATTCCCTGAAGGATCTGAAATGCGATTGGTATAAAAACTAACTTCTGTTTTTCACTTCAGTAGAGATGCTAATTAAAATAATGTGAAGTTTATGATGGTTGAGAACTTGCTGTCATTCTTCCGTAGTCCAGAGAACAAGCAGGTGTGTCACAGATAAACTAATGTGATGCCAAATTAGGTTTGCCTGATGCAGATGGCACTGAGCATACATTCCTAAATGAGACTTTCTAATACCCAGAGAGGAAACCAAATGACACCCGGTTTTCTCCACACTCTTCATTAGAGTTCTCATTTAGCTAGTGATGATGCCCTCTGATGCACTGGCAGGATAGAGGTTTGCCTAATTCTGTACGTTAGGAAATATGAGCCTGTTCATGAATCTATTAAGTAGTGGTTTTTGTTTTTTTTTTTTTTAATTCTGCATCCCATTTGGATGCCTATCCAAGAATCTCTTAAACACTTTTGTCCTGTTTTTGACATACGATATAACATTCATTTCTAAAATGTAAAGGATTGAATGTAACATCATAATAAAATGACACATCAGTTCATATTGTATTAGACATGCTAGGGGCAGCTAAGAAGGGAATCTCATGATTAACATGGGAGGCAGCTCTTCAGTGGGGTCATTTGCTGATATGCTTGTTAGCTAATGGAGCTGACAGAGGAATTAAGGCGAGATAATTAAATAGTACAGTCTTCCATGGCAGTGTTTTACAACTCAAATTTAAAGGCCGATAGAATATAACCACTAGGATCATTCTACATGTAATTGTAAGGCAGAAGCAAGCACCCAATTGGTAGTAACCACTGGGAACAGGAGACACTTAGAACTCAGATTTAAGCTGGCTTATTCACCCTCCTTCTCTTCATACAACACCTTGCTTCTCTCTTTTGCACCACACACGTGTGTTTTATGTTTATCAAGACCAACAGGAATGCCCATAAAGGAAATCAGCAGGTTCAGTAGTGTGGCATACTCTACTCCGACCTTTCCTGGTTGCCCTGAGTAAGCATGGCTTTTGTGTGACTAGCCAGCAACACCGGAAAACTATATAAGCCATGGGCATTATATCATCACTGTGAACATTTCTGCTACTTCACATACCTTTGTGGGGTTATTAAGAGAGATTCAGTGATCATGTGTACTCAAACTCACTAATCTTTAATTATTACATTTCTTTTGAAATTATTTTTTCTCCATGGTTCGGCTTTTTTTTTATGAACATTCTCCAACATTTTTAGACTTGATTCATTATTTGTTAGTCTTTCAGTCTGTATCTTTGTCTCTATTTTTTAACACAAATTTATACTAGCCTTCTCAAATTACATCAAAATAGTTTGTGTCGATATTTTTGTCTCTTAAGATGTTGTTATAGACACATAAATCATAGTTATGTAAATAATTGTCCATTTTCACTGTGTGAGAAAATAATTTCTGCTAAGTTTTTAAGTTCAGACTGATTAGGAATTTCATTAAACAGAATCCTTGTCTTTTGGTCAGTTTCATGTCAACCTGACACAAGCTATAATTGTTGGGAAGAGGGACTCCCAATCGAGAAAATGCCCTCATAAGATTGGCCTACAGGCAAGTCTGTCCAACTCTTCCATTAGTGATTGATTAAGGATGGACGGTCCATCCCTCTGTGGGTGACACACCCCCTAGGCAGTGCTCCTGGGTTGTCTGAGAAAGTAGGTGAGCAAACCCTGAGTGGGCAAGGCAGTAAGTAGCATTTCTCCATGTTTCATGTTTGTGCTTTGAAATTCTTGTTCTGATGTTCTTCATGGCAAATTTTGAGATGCAGCTGTTAACTGAAGTAAACCATTACCTCCCCAAGACACTTCAGGCCTTGCTGCTTAATCTAGGCAATAAAATCCTTATTAAAACCCACGACTGCACCATTTCATCAGACATAGCCTGGCAACTACTTGAAGCTTACATATTCTATCAGATCTGCTTGTCTTGCAAACACATTTGACCCCATGGAAGCTCTCTAGATCGAATCTTGCAGCTTCATCCCGCTCACTCTGGCCACTGTGTCCCTTGGTGAAGGAAGGTGGGATAGAAGACACTTGACTTGACGAGCCCAGCTTACAAATCAAATGACAGCAGTTATTCCCACAAAAGCTTGCTACATACCCAGAAGCCTCACTTTTAAAAACTATTCCTATGCAGAAAGCTATTGTCTTTAGGAGAAACGTATTAGTGTTCCAGCATCTTAGAGATACAAATTAATTTTTATTTTATTTAGAAAATCTGAAACATGCTATCTATCTTTCTGAAGTCATTATTGGAATATAACAAATAATTAGTAAAGTGGAAAACCCCAAAGTGGATAGTGGTATTTCTAGGAAGTATATGCCATGAACTACTCCCTCCAAGGAGAATAAAATGTTGGGGCCAGAGATCTGCTCCTGACATAGATGTACCCATCCATCAGGTCATTGCTCAAAGCCTCTCTCATTGGTATTTCAAATTATGGAAATTGAGCATGCTCAAACTGGGGTGTAAACCTTCAGGGAATGTGCTGATGTTTTTGGAAGAATATTTTCGGAAAGATTAAGTAGAGTATTCTAAGAACAATTGTACAAGGGCGACATCACGTACACTGCAGTAGAAGGAAGATGGCTCCAAATATAACCAACATTTTACATGGTGCTGTCTGATGCCATATTATTTATTCCTAGGAAGATTTTTAAATAGCATGAAAAAACCATGGAGGCTTGAGAACCATGAGTCCATTATATGCTAATTGGAGCCTTTATGAAGTTGAGTTTATTTAATAATAACACATTGATTATTTGGGTGTCTGACTATTAAGCTATGCTTCTAGTAGGCATCATAAATGCTGCTTGCTACGTCAGCAATAACGAGATATAGTGTAAGTCCTCAGGCATTGTGAGAACAGGCGACTTTGAGTACACTTGTTCAGACTCTTTTTATATTGAAGAGATTAAATAGTACATGTAACAACTTGGGGTGACCTCTGCACTGTATGTATTCTTTCATTTTTATTCTGTGGGTTCCACTGCCTGGCATTTACTACTTTTAATAACAGGGCCGATCCATTGTCTTTCTCTTGGCCTGTGTGGGTCACTCTGATGTGTTTTTTCCCCTCCATCCGCCATCATTTTGTGAAAGGCCAAGTGTGAGCTTACTCAGGTCGCGGTTTATGCAGCACCTGAGAGAATGGTGCTCCTAGAAACTTATGGGAGAAAGTTCAGTCATTGCCTGACTCTGTGTAAGGAGAAATCCCCACACCTGAGTTTCTCCGTTGTTAGGAACTGTAGTGTCCTGTGGTCTGGTTTGCTCGGCAGGAGGCAGAGTTCTCAGTGCTCCCACCCTGTCTGGCAGTGCATAGACTTCGGCCGCCATGAAGTGTGAACTGTGAGACACCTGCTTTTCTAATGGTCTCAGTGAAGATTTGCCTTTCTCTCTGTCCTTTCTTCTTCACTTCCCTTCCTTTCCTTCCTTTTTCTAAGAGCCTTCCCCTTCTTTTCCCCCGTTTCATTACCTTCCTTTGCCCTCCCTCCCTCCCTCCCTCCCTCCTTCCTCCCTCCTCCCTCCCTCCCTCCCCTCCCCTCCCTCCCCTCCTCCCTACCTCCCTTCCTTCCTTCCTTCCGTTTGATCAGGTCTCATTATCCAGCCCAGGCTGGCCTCCTGCCTCCATCAGTGTGTGGGGATTACAGCTGTGTACCACCATCACACCCGGCTTCCATGAAGTCTGCTCTTCATGTCTTGCCAAAACTATATTCATGAGAGTTTTGTATATTCCCGTTTGTTTTTCTGAATATATGTTATATTGGTGGCCAGGGCCTCAAGTTTTCCGGTCATCTTGTTTTCTGTGTTCCCCTATACGTTTTCAGGGCGGTGAATTTCTTAACTTGCCCCCCCCATGTCTTCATATAATGGCAGGGCCGTTCTGTTACATTTTGTTCTCGCTAGATCCTCCTCCCTTCGGGATACTGTGGTTTGAAGGTCTCAAGTGTCAGGGATCTGTTTGTGCAACTGTCAGCCTGTCGATGCACAATGGTATGTGGCAGTGTACAGATTTGCTCTGCCTTGATATTATGTACCTTTGGGACTGTCCCAAAACTCTAAACTTTAGGGCTTTTGTCTATTTAAGGCTCGAACATGTAATCTCATCCTTCGCTAACACTGGGTTTTAATCTTCTTCAGCCCGATATCATAGTTAACCTATTAGCACATGGATTATATATTCTCACTAATTACTGATGGTACTAGAAGAAACCCTTGGTACTGCTTAATCTACCCACTTCTGCTCTTCACTGTTTGAGAATCCCAAAGTCCTTCTAGGACTTCCTATCAGAGATCTTTTTATCTGTCCCTATCCAGATGTCTCTAAATTCATTAAGTAATCCCACTAGTGGCACAGAGTGACAACTGTGTATCCAGTTTATGATGGGGGTCAAGCAGCATGTGGGAGATGGGCTATATTCTCTATGTGAATGCTATGTTCAGGAACTACAGTAGGGACATAGAGGTGCAGTGGTTGATCTGGAGCACAGAGGGTGGGAAAGGGTTGGGAAGGAGGTCGGGGAGGCACCAGGGACTAGGATACCGACTTAGAGAGCAGCATGCCGGGGAATATGGTGTGAGCAAAATTCCTTAGAGCAGGGAAATATAGAACAGCAATGGATGAGCACAGGGCTACAGCCAGAGTTCAGTTCAGTGGTTCAGAGGCCATGTTATTATATGTTCGTGTGCTACCCTGCCGATTTGAGGACGTGGCTTCTATAGCAACATGCCGCCGGCAGGTGTTGACTCCTGTCTTCAGGTCCTACGCGATGCTTGTTGACTTTGTAATCAGTCTCAGTTTGCATCCGACACTCACACTTAAATGCTGAGAAGTCTTGGGAAACCACACTCATTTCTCTGTCACTGTTATGGAGATGATGGCAGAGTGTACTTTAACATTCCTATCAGGAGGGTCCTCTAGGGTCCTGTTCTATGATGCCTGGCTGAGCAGCTGGCATTGCATAGTGTGATATTTCTATTAGGTCGGAAGCATCACCGTGGTTCAACAGCCAAACCCTTAGTCTACACGTACCAAGCAGTGCCTAGCATCTTGGACAAAGCCACATTTCTCTTAACAAAAGGTTTATTTCTAAAATTTAGTATATTCTTTCTATATGCATGTGTCTCTTAAAGACTTTGAAACTCTTCATGGTTTAATTTACCTACTTGTCTTTCTTCCAAACTGGAGAAATAAGGAGTTTCGTAGAAATCATAAGCCTTAAGTCGCAGGATAAAAGGGGGCTAGCAGTTAAGAGTGAAGCCGGTATACATCCAGTATCCTCATAAGAGTCAAGAGGAGGCAAATTCTGGAAAGATATTTGCTTTCTGGGATCTTTAAGCCAGAATTTCAGTCTGTTCTGACTCAGAATAGATGACCATCGTTTTCCCCTTGAACTGTGGAAATAGTGAGACTAAGCCCTCTCCAGCCTGTGCATATTTGTCACGGGTAAAGATGGGACTTGACTGTACTGTCATTTCAAGAGGGTGCCTCAGTAGACACATGGGCTTGGATTCCATAGCTCTGGTTAGTTGGAAAATTCTGGGAACGCTAGCTCCCAAAGCCCTCAGGGATTGCAAATCCTTTCCACTTGAATATTTCAGAGTGGTTACAACATCAGTCTTTTAGCTCATGTTGGATCTTCTCCGCACAGCCTTTTGTTCCTAGATGGTTCTATGAGAAGGTCGTTTTACATAAATGTAAAACAAATGCATTTTATTTTTGTTTGGGGGAAATCGATCGTTTAAATACTAGGTCAAGAGGAGTGACTTTGGCAAGGACCGTCTTCACAAGCAGAGCTTTGCAATGGCGAGTGAGTCTTCTTATAAAAATAGAAGGGTTCCCTCGATATAGAAGTCCAAAGCAGAGACCACTAACCATTTCACGAATTATTTGTCACACCCAAAGTATTACTCCTGAATCCTTGCTGCCTCTGCTAGCCTAGGCCAGCTCTGCTATTAATGAAGGCACACATCTCTCTTCAGGCAATAGCTAATCTCTGCAGCCGTATGTACAAAGGCAGCCTGGCCGAAATTTGCTATTAGTGTGACCATGTGATTTTTTTCTTCTGATTGTCTCAGATCATCTTCTGTTTCTGTTCCATAACACATATTGATGGTCGAATCTAGGGATAACATCCTCATGCCATTTCTGTAGAACTCGATAAGAACACCTATGTAAAGTTTCCTATCTTTTGTAACGTTGTAGATGGCTTTGCTTGATTGGCCATCATCTTAGTCTATAGAGACTGATACTCTAAACACCTCATCTTTTAAATCCTGTTATTTTTGGAATGGAACTCTGTGGCTGAGGTAGAGATCAACACTGCGGAGTCTTAGAAATTCTCAGACTCACTTCTTAATGAGTTAGGGGTTTATATGCTAACACTGCATATTATTGTTTAATGATTGGTAGGAAATTTAGTGATGGCTGACCTTTCTCACTAATATATTTGGCAGACTATGTTTCTGAAGTGGCATTTATTCGCATTTGGATTTTAACTCTCATCTCCCTCTGTTGTTTTTTTCTTTTTTTTTTCAGTTGTTTTTATTTCAGTTGCTGCGAGGGCTGTCTTACATCCACCAGCGTTATATTTTGCACAGAGACCTGAAACCGCAGAACCTTCTCATCAGTGACACGGGGGAGTTGAAGCTGGCAGATTTCGGTAGGAAAGCAGTTAATTACCGGTCTATTTGTCACACTGTGAGAGCGCCGGGCAGATGGTAGCACTGCCTTTGTTTAGATGCAGTGTTTCTCCCACCACAGATCATGGTACATTCTTTCTTTCTGGAATAAAGAAATTATTTCTGTCTTTTGAAAAATGATGGTGTTAAACATAGTGGCTGGTAGATTTTTTTATAATGTGTAGACTGCTTATTAGTCTTCCCGACATGATAACAAGATCCTCACACATGACACTGAACAAGGTATCAGTAGAGTTTTAAACATAAAAGGTACTGAAGATAAGGAAGGCCTTCTTCCTTATCTTAGTTTTTATTATAAAAAATAATCAAAAGTAAGAAGACCATACAGTGCACCATACAAGTTCAAGAAGCCTAAACATTTTTATTGAACTTGAAGAGCTGTGAGGTGAAATCTTGGTGTCATTTTTGGACATTCTGGGATGGACGGTGTTCAAAATTGTGTGTTACCCTAAGGATTGTAATAACATAACGTGGGAATCATAGAATAGTGTAACCTTACCGGAAGTGACTGTTACTTTGGATGTTGCTCATAGCAATGTATATGGGAATGGCTGTTTACACTTTAGGCCCTAGAGCAGGCCTTTTGTAAGTCGTTCAATCCAGTGATTGGCTTTCAACAGCTTTGCTCATCCACAGGAAGCAAAGTCAGCGCCTCTCCTGACGTCACTAGAGCTGTGGCTCACTGGGTTCCCAGCTCTTAGCGTGACACTTGCTGTCAGTGTGATGGGCTGACACTTCACAGCCTCAATTATTTTTGAACACATATCCAGATTAGAAATTTGTTCCATTAGGAAGAGAATGAAAATATTACCCTTGGGACGTAGGGATGCCTGAGGTTGAGACGACCTTTTGAGGAAAATAATGATTTTTCCCATTCCAAAAAAAAAGAGGGAAGGAAATGACTGTTGTTTTCGAGGTCAGGTACCACTGGACACATGTCCTCTGCTGGGTCTAATGTGTTCCTTTCTTCCAAAGAGAAAATAAATCGAAAGTTAGCATGGTCAGTGCTGTACTCTTAAAAAGCTCTTCTTTGTCAGCCTCTTTGATGCAGATGATGAAACTCTGCGTGCGTTTGCCTGCATGTGTTGTTTCTTGCCAGACTCAGCCTCAAGATTGTATGAGGCAGCGAGATGGAAAGCCTGTTTCAGTGCAGAGGATAAATAATGCAACTGGGGGAGTGCAAGAGAGGAAAACTTGTAGTTCCTGAAATTTACGGCATGAGCCGTGCAGCGGACCTTTCACAGTTGGTTACTGCCAGTAACTTTAAAAGAATTTACAATGATTTTTTTAAATCATAGCTTGCTAGTGTAAATATTTGTTGAAATGTACGATTGTGTTGAACATTTAACAGAATTGAGTCTGTTTCTTAAATTTTGTATTTGGTATGTCAATAAGTATGTTATAAAAAGTGTTCGTCTGCATAGCTAAGGATACACTAGAAGTGTGTGAATGTGCTTGGCAATTGGTTTTATGTCTTAAAATGTTATTTTTATTATTAGAGCAGGGTGAGTTCATCTTAAAGGACTTTCCTAAGTCTTTTGGTTGCCCAGTGCCAATCAGTCCTGAAGACATACGTGCACAACTAACATCCTATGGACTCAACAGGCTATATTTGCAGGTTATAAATGAAACACTAGTGTTTATTATCAGATCAGGAACAGAGTGACATGGAAGTCTTAACACAATACTGTGATAGTATTCCTAATGTAAATACCTTAGGAGTACGAGTAGCTCAGAAGTAATATGCTAACAGTTTGTGTGTTTTCTGGGTCTTTTTATATGACTTGTTTCTCTTACCTATTACAAATGCCCCAAAAGATACATACTGTTTTGTATGTATTTGTCTCATAAGGATATATCCTTAATGTTTATTCATGTAAAGAAGTGTGACAAAATCATGTGTATTTTCTGGCATTTTTCCATTATTGGCTGAAATATCATTTCTTTTCAAGCCTTTATAAACGATGTTTTAGTTTTTCTAATTAAAGACAATTATGCACATTTCTGTCTTTCACTCTTTGTAGTGAAAGCAAGAATTTCTAGACAGGCAGAGGTGTTTTAAAAACAATTGATTCTTCACTTCAGACTGGTATGCCCAGGATGGCCCTGTACTTCCAGTGTCACGGTGTGTTGTCTAGCCAAGAATGTGCAGTGGGCACACATCCCATGCACAGGGTATAATGTGTGACACTCATTCGCTAAGTGACAATTTCCCCCAATTAATTGTGCATTATTTGTTTTTTAGTTTACGACATTAAATTAACCGTGATTTATTGCATTTGGACACAAGTATGGGTGAGAAGAAGGGAGTGCATGGAAAAGTGCAATGGAGCCAAATTGTCAAAGGGGGATGGTTCCAGGCAGCAGAGCAGTTAGTCACAGGGGCTTCACTCGGAGTTTGTCATTGAAGAGCTTTGGAAACCATTTCCTTGTCTTTCCTTTCTCTTTTATGGTAACAAGGGCATAAATGTCCAAATAAAGGAGACAAATGTGGTCCAGTATCCTCTGTACTGTAAATACTACCTCCTTATTAGAAAAAAAAAAAGCATACCAGAGGATAAAATAACATTATTCTGCATAGTCTATTCAAACTCATCATTTCTTGTTTCATCACAAATAAGCTTATAGCAGGTGTAGCAACTTTTTGAGAGATGTGTAAAGCTTAGAGTAAATTAGGTCTTAGGAAGCTTGGCCTAATAGGTGTCTGGTCACATTGCTGGTCCATCAGCCACTTAAGTGTCTGGTCACAATGGTGTTCTATCAGATAGTTGATCCAGAGCCTTTAATCTCATTTGGCCAAGTGTCTTTATTTTTAGAGACACAGGCATTTACCTTTCAGTCGTCTAATTCTTTAATAAATTCTTGGTAATTCTGTGTATGCCATATATAGATGTGTGTTTAGATGTGCTAAATACAATAAATACGATACTCTTACTATGTATGCAGATCATACCAATAAAATTCTTCTCAGAATTTAGAACACTCTTTTCATTTCACTAATTTAATAGTGATGGGTGGATTTGATTCTAATACTTGGGTGATTTTTGTTCTTGGGTGAGATGAAACAGACATCGCTGTATTTATAGATCTTTTACCTCCGAACAGAACTCCGTTCTAAACTCCAGGTCATTGAAAAGCTCTAACCGTTTTCAGTAAGGCAAGTCCTGCTTACCACTCACTGAGCGTTATTTCCTACGTACATTTAGAGTAGATGAATTGGAGTGGTTTATCACCACGAGCTTCCTGTTTCAGAGCTTTATTACACTTTTATGTACTAAATTGTGTGCCACATTTGGACTCGTTTCCATTTGTTCTCACATTATCTATGGGGAATATATTCAAATCCATTATGCAGCTGGTGTCCTCACTACCTTGGTACACTGTGGAGCAACCAAATTCCAAACTTGTTTCCTCATCATGGCCTTTGATTGGCCTTTCTCCTCTCCCGGGGACACTCTGCTTCCTGCTTCACAGGTGGCTGTCTGTTTCTGTTTGCTTGTTTGTTTTTTACTTTATTTATTTATACAGAGATAGTTCCTGTGACCCTTCCCAGAATAGGGACATTCCCAGTGCTGTCATCACCAACTTCAGTCCCATTTCTAATGCTTCGAACATATTTTAGTCACTCTTTTTGCTTCAGCTACATTCCATACTCTCTATTGTCTGTGCTAGGTACACAACCCTATAACAGATACTTGATGAAAAGTATTGAAAATAAATATTGGTTGGATGGTTAAAAATATGCATGGCAAAGTGAGTGATCATCTAAAGATTGAACTCAGTTGAGTTTACCAATTGTTTGATTAGCTTTGGAAAGCTAGCTATTTAAAGAACAATCTTCTCTTTATCAGAGTTGTCCTAGATCTTGATAGTCAAGACTACAGATGGAATTGATGGGTTGGGGTAGTGTGGCGTCTCAGGCTTGGTTTGAATCTCTCACACTCCATACAGTGCTTGATATTCACAAGGTTTGGAACTTCAGGTTGCAAAAATAAAAACATCACTGAGCAAATTTAGCTATTAGACTGCACCCAGTTGTCTACTTGAACTGTTACCAACTGCAAAATCTATCAGACATTGAATTAAGGGGTTGTTATGAATTTAACTCATTTGTTTATTTTTTTTCAAGAAGTTATTTTTGTTTTCTGAAGTATATGCTTGAGTGCTATAAAAGAACACAGAAGGAATTCAGTCCAAGGTCCTTCTAGTATTCATGGTTTGTGCTGAACACTTTTGTGCTTATTAATAACTATTTTCTAATGACTAGGGACTTACTGGTAAGGAAAAATCTGTTCACTAAATCTTGATCAGTGCTGTGTCATTCATCCCAGGAATATAATTTTTTTTCATTTTTAGATTATTATAATTACATCATTCCCCTGTCCCTTCCCTCTGTCAGCCCATTCTTTATGTCCCCTCCACAAACAGTCATTGATATGTGTGGCCCATTTTCTTTCATTTTTGTCACATACGTGTGTGTGTGTGTGTGTGTGTGTGTGTGTGTGTGTGTGTGCGTGCTACTCTCTATATGCATAAATACAACATGTTCGCTTCATATAATGTCATTTGCATGTATGTGTCTTCAGTAGTGTGATATTCAAACATGTGAATTAAGTTGTACTCTTGTGATGCATTGAGCACATTAAAAGAAAAGAATTGAAGAACACAAAGAAAACCCATGAATTTATCAGGACTTAATATTCTATTTAATAGTGAAAGAATTCAGAATAGGGTCTAGGAAGGTGGCTCAGCGGTCAAAAGCGCTGACTGCTCTCCTAAAGGTTCTGAGTTCATTTCCTAGCAACCACATGGTAGCTCACAACCATCTGTAATAGGACCCAATGCCCTCTTCTGGTGTGTCTGAGGAGAGCAACAATGTGCTCATATACATAAAACAAACAAACAAAGAGCTGGAAGTAATTTCCATCTAAATTAGATTAAAGTGGACTATAGATTTACAGCTTGTGCAGTTTTTGCATGATGACATGGGAGTCATCCAAACTTCTTCTTCTATTGTTAAAAGCCAGCCTAACTACATTGAAGGATAGTTAAGTTTATCCTGGGAATAGAAGGAGGTACACCAAGAAGTCTCATAAACATTTGAAGTCATAGTCTGTTTTACTGGCTTGTCACTGGAGGAAAATAATTAAATAGCTCTGTGGTTTTAATCAAGAGATTCCCTCTGCTGTCTTTCCATCATAGGTCTTGAACACCACATTCCTCAAGTCAGTAATTCTCTCCAAGATTTTAGGGAATTTTTGTAAATCAATTTTAAGCTAATTTAAGGGACACTCTAGAAATGTATCTTCGTAGAGTAGGACATGTTAAGTGCGTGCTTGATTGTTTTATGCTTCTCAGAATTCACATCGAAAACAGTAGAGCATGAAAGAAAATAAATAAATATTTAGATGCTAAGTAGGGTCCATTCAGTGGGCTTGATAGATATGAAGTCTCTCAATGCAAGTCTTTTCCCAAAGGTATAGATGTTCAACTATCGTATATCATTCACAAGGGAAACTCATCATTAGAGCTATAACAATAAATTAAAGGTTGAACCTCACCAATTTGTTATGGCCTGCAGGGTTCCGTTTTACTACATCTTTCTTGTAGTGCAAAGTTTGTAATAATAAATGGCTTTATTACCGAATGAAGAATCACTCCACTTTCACAAGGCCCTTGGACCATTAAACACATAATTTTAATGCAAAGTTTAGGCCGTTGCTTTTATTTAGCTCTGCAAACAGACAATCTATTTAGAATTAGATGCTCCATGCTGGATTGTGGAGAGGGTTGTGGGCACAGCCTTGTGCTTTCTATCTGGCACCAAAGTCGTGCGTTTAAGTGGTGAGCTCACATTGACACATTAATATCACTCGTGGTGGGTAGAGACATGTATCCACCCTTCCAATATTGTCAGTGGTTTCACTGGGGAAATCTATCCCTGAAAGGAACCAGCAGATAGTGTCGGATATGGGAACTGCGCTTAGAGCAGGCTTGAAGTAATAGAGTGGATTATTGAGGTGAACTGGGTCAAAGGGCTAGCTCCCCTCAGAGTTCTGTAAATGAAAGAGCAGAAAAGGCAGGAGGATTCTAGGATTGTGTGATTATGACAGTTTATGCATAGTTAACATTAAACTTACAACCAAATGTCATAAAAAGCACTCCAGTTACAAGAAAGCTGTAAGCCAAATGTGACATGTAAGTGGAAAGCATGGCGTGTGGAGTTTTTTATTTTGTCAACTAGTTGTTGGTATGCTCAGATCATTAGGATTTCTTTGCTTTGTCCTGATTTTCAAAATAGAGGCACCGAATCTCTGAGAGGAAATCGATTATAAATCTGTAAGAGAAAGGGGAAAAATCGCATACACAGGTTCATAATTTTTAATGTAGATATTTTTCTCTGTGGCATTTATACCCAGGGTCTAATGCAAATCAAATTTTGCCACTGGATTATTCCCCTAAAGCTTCTCTGCCCTTTGATGGATATTTAGAGGGTGTCTAGTTCAGATTCTTTATGGAAAAATAAATGCCTAGTATCTTAGCGATGGAAAATAAATTATCAGTGTTACATTTAAATCAAGACGTGATGCCGTAAGCTCACGTTGAACAGTGAGCTCCTTGTTGAGGAATGGGACCCGGCATGCTAGGTGTTTGCATTTCTCACATCAGACCTACAGGAGATCCTCCTGGAGTTATCAGCTGGGCCTGTAGCCTCAGTAATATTTGAATTAACTCTTGATTTATATTCATGGGGTGAATTAAAGCACTGAGAAGCCCTGTGGGCAGCAAAAGGCTGAGTTTTCTTTAGTGGCGTTCCTGTCACAATTCAGCAGCACTGGGCTCTCGCTGAAGAAATGCCAGAGCTACCTCCTGGGTATAGTTTTCTGATTAGCTCTCCCTTCTGCGGCATCGGTCTGCTGTTCAAGCTCAACACTTTCAGCACCCATTTTGTGCTATTTCTGCACCCCAGTAAACAATTTACCAACACCCTAGATATCTGCCGTGTTTCTGAAGACTTAATTCACTCTGACACTAAGCCCACAATCTCTACAGATTAAAAGCTGAGTGTCACATGACTGCAACCCTTCAAACACCAATCACAAACCCCTAGGGTCTAACCAGATCTCTATTAATAGGGGTTTCCACAACTTCCTACTTTAGTTAAATACTTCACCATAATGTCTTACACACAAAAACTGAAAGCACTTAGATTCTCTAGTTTACTGTAAAAGGCGCAGTCTGGAAACAGCCAACCAAAAGGATTGCAAAAGGAGCAGGGGAGCACACACACATTCGGAAGAAGGGAGTGTAGTGCTCTCAAACATTTTCATATTCTCTGGCATGCAATCCGCAGGACAGCAGCGTTTTACCAAGACTGAAGCTCTCTGCAGTCAGTTAACCAGGGGTCCATCATCAGTCTTGGCCTCAAATGTAAGAATGACAGTCCTAGAACAGATTTGGGGTTTCTTACAAAGCCTTGTGCCAAGAACTGGAGACGTAAGAACAGTATTATTATAATTAAACATGGCTTTATCTTCTCTCTCAGGAAATTTTCAGAGTACATTAGGGACTTTAATAAGACCCAAGGTTTAACACTTCTTCATATATCATAATGCCAGGTACTGGTTAGAGATAACCATGCACACCTCTAGGCAAGGTGCAGCACAAGTAAGTGGAAGCGAGTGACAGGAGAGGGAAGGGTTTACACAGACACAAGCACACTCATATGGAAAGGCAAGAGAAATAAAGGTTCTCCAAATATCGATTCTGGAGACGGACACCATGGTTTGAACCCTCTGTTGTTTGTTAAGTGGTATCATTGGGCAGATTACTTAAAATGTGTGAGCTTCACAAAGTTGTTACAAGAATTTAAAAATCTGGTGTCCATAATTCGTCACATAACGTTTTTCTGGGTTAAAAATCTAAATTTCATGTTAATTAGTAGCCTATTCTTAATTAAATTGATATTTCATTCAACGTGGTATTTTTTTTTGACCATTGTTTCCAAATAAATTTTTCCTATTTTCTCTTTTTCATATAGTATTTGTTGCATCTCTGCCTAGAGTGTTACACTGTTTGTTTGTTTGTTTGTTTTTAGTTTGTTTTGTTTCTGCTCTATGTGAAGTGATGTTATAGAGGTATTTCATTCTTCACCGATCTTTACTGAGTTCTCAAAGCTTGGTAATGTTAGAGTCATTGGTTAGTTCAGCAGGTTTGCAGCTTGGAAGAGACATGGCTACACAAAGCAGACGCACTTCCTTCTTGCTCCTGCTCTATGACCGTTCTCCAGTCTTGGCATCACTCTGAATACCGGTCGCCATGTTTTACAAAGATGCCCCTGAGGGCTAATGAACATTGCCCAAAATGGTTGCATTTTTATATCATTATCTTCCATATAGTGGGAAGAGAGAGAGAGTGGCAGAGAGAGAGAGAGAGAGAGAGAGAGAGAGAGAGAGAGAGGAGGCAGAGACAGAGAGAGACAGAGACAGAGAGACACAGAGACAGAGAGACACAGAGATACAGAGAGACACAGAGAGAGACAGAGACAGAAATAGAGACAGAGACAGAGATATTTTTATTGACAATATCTAGAAACTATTTTTTAAATGTAATTACTTGGCAAGGGAAGTTTTATTGTTATTTTTTTAAAAAGCTTGCATGATGATTTTGTTTGTACTTCATATTTAAAAATAACTTCCCACCATGATTTTTCACTCTAGCTTTTCTAACATAAAACATACTAACAATAGCAAAAGGGAGTGGTTCTGTGGTGACGTGTTTATGACAGATTTGTATCTTTGTGTTGTGCTTTCAGAAGAGTTGCACTGCATGCTAATCCTTTAACAGGCAGAACATCTTTGCTAAGCAAGGAGCTACTTGGCCATTACATATTTATCTCTCATAGACAATGTGGGAACCCATCCTGAGGAGCAGTTTATGAACTGAGGAAATTCCATAGACCATGAGGAAAATTTGTTCCAAAAAATATCATTATACAGTCAGATCTTCAAGATGTATACAATTTTACCTTCCTATCTGCTGGTTTTACATCTGATGATTCAATCATTCATGGATGAAAACTGTTAGGAATTTTTATAATAATAAAGAAATTTAATTTGAAGCAATCCTTTAATACACATGTACTTTTGCCATGTATCCAGGAGGAAATTACATTTCCATACCAATGAGATAAATACAGTTTATTTTTAGATGAAGTACTTCATCTTAGCTGAATATTGGGTACTGCAGGATGTAGAATATCCTCAGATTTTTTCAGGGATGATCCGAATTTTATTTTTGTAGTCATCAGTGCTGGGAACACAGTGTCACATACATGTAGAGTCTGAAATGACAGAAATATGTTTACTGATATCTCAGGAGCTGATGGAAATGGTATGGTGATTCATAGTCAGAACTAATCAATGTTTTTCATTAATGGAACTCAAGTGAAAACTCAAATAACTAATCTTCCCTTTAAGCATTTGAACACAATACAATCCAGAGAAATGCTGCTTCAGTGTTTACATTGTAAGCATTGATTGTAGGAGAATATTAGGATGTTGGCTTTTTGTAATTAAACCATTGTATTTTTGTAAGAACAGAAATGGAATTATTTTTTGTTGAAAACAGATTTTATTCATAAAATAGATTCTGATTATAGTCCCCTCTCCTTCCTCTCTCTGATCTTCCCATTTTCCCTCACACCCAAAATGGAACCCTCTATCTTGGTCTCTCTCCCATCCATCCCTCTCTCACAGAAGAAAAGGAGCAAAGAAAAAAATCACAAGAAGTACATATCGTTGTAGAGACACATACATTCACATACACAGAAATCTCATAAAAACACAAAACTGAAAACCATAATATATAGACAAATTCCTAGACATTGCATTATGAACCCCCCCCCAAATCTCTTCAAAATTACCATTGAGTTTCTTTGTGTTGGCCATCTACTATTGACTATGGAGCCAGCCCTTATGTGTGGTTCATATGCCTGTTGGAACATCATTGGGAGGAAAAACACTAATTTATCCCTCGTGAGGGATTATCAACTGGAGATACACCCCAGGTTAGTGATGATGAGTTGTGTCTACTTCCCCTCTTAACCACCTGGATTCCATTTGGCTTAGAGCTGTGCAGGCCCCGTGTACACTGTCACTGTCTCTGTGAGCTCAGATGTGTATCAGTCTTAATGATTCTAGAAGACCCTGGTTTCCTTGTTGTCTTTTTTCCCACTGGCTCTGAGAATCTTTTTGCCCCCTGTTGTGCAATTCCCTGAACTGTGATAGAAGATATTTGGTGAAGGCATCCCATTCACCACCGGGTTTTGCAAGGTTTCTTAGTCTGCACATTGTTCTTGTGGGGCTCTGTGTTCGTCTCCGTCTGCTGCAGGAAGAAGCTTATCGAGGGGCTAAGCAAGACACTAGTCTATGGGTATAGCAGAGTGTCAACAGAAGTCACTCTGTTTCTATGTTCCTTCAGCAGAGCACAATCACTGGTTTTATCCTGGCCTGTCTAATCTGAGGTTCCTGGCCACTCAAGCAGTATTGAGAATGGGTTCCATCTCATGCTGTGGTCCTTAAACTCAATCACATATTGGTTGATTAGTCCCACAAGCTTTGTACGTGTATTGTACTGGGGCCTTGCATGTAGTCACCATTGTAGATTGAGTGGCTCGTAGCTGGGTAGGTGTGTGCCTTTCTCCTTCAGAGTGCACAGAGTGCCTTCTCGAACCACGAACACTACTGGTCAATAGAGGCTCCAGGCAGCCACCAGTTCGTTTTCTCCATACTCAGTGAGTTATGTAGGCCTTATCTTGAGCAGGAAGGCCTTGCCAGCACTTTATGGAGAGCAGCCAATAGTTTTCCCAATAGCCTTGGGTTGTCCATGGGGAGACTTCGGTCACAAACTCGACTAGATGTGACCCATTCTGATACTGGAGGTTTCACTTGGTGGTGACAGATATCTAATTAGGGTACTGTCTTCCCCCATTACTTGGTAATTTTATTCATATTCCTTCCATATATATTTATTTCACAAGATGCCTCTACTGTATTAGGCTTCAAAAATCAAACTTATGACAGACATGGATACACACATAAGTAATCTCAGAACTTTGATGCCTGATGACCGAGAATTGCTAAGAGTTCCTGACCAGGCTTGGTTACGAAGTGAAAGCTTGACTGTCTTAATAAATAAATGGATAAATAAATAAATAAATAAATAAATAAATAAATAGGATTTACTAGTACAGTTTTGTTTTGTTACCATTCTGTAATGTATATTGTGTTAGGTGTTATAAGTAATCTAGAGCTTATTTCAATTATGGAGAAGAACGTATGAGGATAATACACAAATAATTGGACATTTTTTATATGAGACACAGAGCATGCTCTGATTTCAGTCTGTGGGAATATTCTAGAAAACTACTCTGGGGATATGAGAGGATGCTAAAGACTTTTTGTTTTGGTTCTTGTTTTTAAATGGGGGAGCCATTTAGAAGCACACCACCTATTTTACTCCTCATACTCAGTGTTTGTGATGTGTTAGAATAAATCTTGCTGTAGCCCACAACTCTCATACAGTAGATGTGGGTAATGGCATGTGGATTTCTAATCATCTTTAGTGGTTTGCTGCTCAGTAAAACAGTGAAATAAGTTTGCCTCAAAACAAGTTAAAGATCTTTCTAACCTGTTTTTTAGAATGTTTTAGGAAAGTTCTGTTTCTTAATTAAATCTAATTTTGAACGTGTATTGGATCAGTCTTTTTAAACCTCTAGAATAAAGATAGGTAATTAGAAACATTCATAATTAAGAAAGGCACGTGCCATCATTTAAAAAAAAGTAGATGAAATGTCAAAGTTAATGATTTGAAATAGTGGTTTATTATGGATTCTTTGAAAATGTATAAACCAAGTCTTCTGGTCATGTATACTTCCTTGTAGTAAAAATATCAATGTCCTGCAGATTTTCTGCCCCGTATGCACAGCGAGCTGTGTCCCTTCAACTGTGCGCCTTGTTTATTTGACCTAATGTATGAATGGCATGCTTGTGGTCTGCACTGGCTCTGGACATCTGTGCTGTGCAGTTGGAAGAAAGAATGTGTGCCTTGCTTGGTATGTGATAAACAAGTCGGGCTGGACTGGCAGTGTGGTTTCTTCCGAATATTGACTTCAGCATTGGAAGCATTGTCATTGTTGAATCAGAAAGGCATTTATTTGATCTACAGCTGTTGACACTGGCTTGCTTTTAGGACAGAACAGTGACTCTCCTTCAGTTCCGTTCTCTCTAACAGCAGTGATGACACTCATTAGTTTATTCTCTGTGAAGAAAACAGTACTCTTCTAATTATTCTGTCTCTAATGTGACAACCTTGATATATGCTTGTCAATAGTAACTCCATTTGGGCATCAAAGTGAAAAATATTTTAACTGAGCATTTCTGCTGAGTCTGCAGGCTAGAAGATAATTCATCTCAAAATAATCTTCCTAGATCACTTTATTGCTTTTATATATTTCAACATGAGCAACTTTCAAATTGTGCCAAGTGGCCTTATAATCAGTGTTCTTATGATTATAAAGTTACAGCTAAGCGAATTTTGTACTCAACTTATCACTTAATCTATCTACCCTTTGAATAGCTGTCAATGCGGGGTCTTTGATCTTCTTCCACATTAACATTAAGCTACCAATTTGAATGAGTGACTTCAAAAGTCAGTTATAGAATCAATATTCTTAGAACTGTACCTAAATACAGAAATATTGATGCAAACTTGAAAGTTTGGAATCACCAAAAAAGGACAGAATAAATGTATAATGTTTTTAATTTGCTTCTTAGGGCTGATAGATTTTTTGTATCATCATCATCATCACCATCACCATCATCACCATCACCATCATCATCATCAATAACAACAACATCATCAACATCATTGTCATCTTTTTATATAGTCCAGTCATTATCCCCTCCCGGTCTACCCTCTGAAAGTTCCTTATCCTATTATTCCTCCTACCCCTGTTGACAAGAGGATGTCCCCGCCTCCGACCCCGCCACTTAACCCTTCAGCTCTAAAGGTTTATCAAGACATCGTAGCCTATATAATCTATAAAGAGTTATTTTTGAATTGAACACATTAAATTGAAGGCAATAAGGAACTTACATTTACTCTGATTTGTATGTTCCGGTTGTTTTCATCTTTTGTTTTGTTTTTGTCAAAGACAGAATGAGGAATATTACTCTTTCCTCTTCTTTGTAGATATAAATTGTTTTGTTGAAAAAAACTTCAAGTACATAATTTATTTTACTAACAAAATCGTTGGTGCTGGAGAGATGGCTCGGTGACTAAGAGCACTGGCTGCTCTTCCAGACGACCTGGGTTCAATTCCCAGCACCCACATGGCAGCTCAGATCTGTAACTCCTGTTCCTGGAGATCCGACACCCTCATACACACATCCATGGCAAAATACCAGTGAGAGTGAAAATTTAATTAATTAATTACAAAATCATGCATGATACCAAAAAGATAAAAGACCAGAAATGACTGCAGAAATACTTTAAATGAACCTTTTTTCCCCCTCCTTGTATGACTTGGAGGAGTGAGACAATCTTTCCAGTATTTGGACGGCTATTATTTCCTTTGATAACTTCCGATTTCTGAGTCACTTAAATTTACAGTCAAAATCTAAACTGTTATCTCTCAAACTGGTATACACAATAGCAAAAAGTAATTGTAGAAAAGGAGATGTAGCCAAGCTGATACAGTGCTTGACAAAGTGTGTGCAAAGCACTGCTTTTAACCCCAGCATTGTATAAAGCAGGCATGGCGGTTGACACCTATATTCCAAGTGGACACCAGCGATTCAGAAGTTCAAGATCATCCTGTTCTACATAGTCAGTTTGAGGCCAACTTCTGATACACGAAATCGCCACAGAGTGCGCGCGCACGCGTGCACACACACACACACACACACACACACATAAAATCTTAAAAATGAAAAAATGTTACCTTGGTCACATGTACTTAAGTAGTAAGTTACGTGAGTGTATTCCTAATCCCAACTTCTTCCTCCCATGGAAATAATCATAAGGATTGATAACCAAGGTTATACTCTGACCTCTACATCCATGAGCACACATGTGAAAGTCCATAGCCACACCCAAATTTACTTACATACATGCGTACATGTTTGCACATGCATTTACTCTCAGGCATGTACACACAAACACATACACACACACACACACACACACACACACACACCACACACAACTAAACTTACAAAGTTGTCTCTAAAATAATATTATTCCACTGCCTACCAGGTGTATATACATTATACATTTTCTGGTCATTTCCTCTAACGTGCTTTTGCCAACTCCAAAGTACGTCTGCATTGCTGGGGGGAGGGGGAGGTCAAAGGATCCAACAAATATAGACTTATTCTGATTGCCAGCTTCATTTGGAATGAAGATTTTTGTATTTTCTGTGGCATTTTTGTAGTCTATTTTATGTTGTTATAAGAACACCCAGATCAAACAATTCATGAAGAACAGACATTGACTTCTTCATAGTTGTGGAGTTTGAGAGTCTAAGATCAAGATTCCCATCATCCACTGAGGGCCTGTGGGATAAACTAAGAAAGGAGAGTGATGTGTATGTGTGTGTCCGTGTGTGTGTGTGTGTCTGTGTGTATGTGTGTATGTGTGTCTGTGTGTCTGTGCTTCTGTGTGTGTGTGCGTGTGTGTGCATGCATGTGTGTGTGCGTGTGTGTGTGTGTGTGTGTGTGTGTGTGTGTGTGTGTGTGTGTGTGTATTTCACACCAGGACGGAAGCTGAGGTTGTTTCATAATGGACCCATCCTTTCAACAGTATCAGTTTGCCCTTGTAGTTCTCTAATAACCTAATAACCTCCTAGTGTTCTAGTAGTACTTGAAGGAACAAACCATGGCAGCCATCATCCAATCTCTGCCACTTAGTAAAAAGAGAAGGAATGGGAAAAATTGATCCTCTCATAAAGTGCTTTGTAAATAAAGAAGACATTTTCCCCTCTTTACTGCTAGTAGTTCAAAGGCCTCAGGTATGATAGACAAGCTTCTGTCTTTAAGCCATATCCCTAAGCCCCTGCAGAGGAACATTTAAATGGATCTCTTCAAACATTAAAAGGTGTATAACCCTTCTTCTTCTTCTCTGTATCTACTCCCTGTAATGAGTACTGAGAGAAGAAGAACACTGTAGGAATATCTAAAAGTTCTTGTGATTGTTCTGTGAGCACGGGGCCATTTTGTTGCTTCTCAGTACCTTCAGTGTTGATTCAAATGTGCTAGAAGATGAAAGTTTCTTTATAATCACATATTTTAAATTACACTGTAAGGTGTCAAATAAAGCTTTAGTGGAGAAAGATAAGTGCTTTAAAGGACAGATTCTTTGGCTTGTCAAGAAGTGAATACTTAAAGCATATTTAACAGATTCTGGAGAAGTAGGACATGCTCTAGATACTAGGTTTCTGTGTGCAGTACTTTTTTTTTTTTGGATGTTTTTTTATTTACATTTCAAATGTTATTGCCTTTCTTGGTTTTCCTTCCTGGAACCCTATGTCCCATTCACCCTGCTTCTATGAGGGTGCTCCCCCACCCACCCACTCCCTTTTAAGAAGTACTGAAGCATCCACACTTTGATCTTTCTTCTTCTTGAGCTTGTGTGGTCTTCTTGAGTGGTCTGTAAATTGATAGTTGAATCTTGGGTATTCCAAGCTTTGGGGCTAATATCCACTTATCAATAAGTGCATACCATGCTTGTTTTTTTGTGATTGGGTTACCTCACTCAGGATAATATTTTCTAGTTCCATCCATTTGCCTATGAATTTCATAAAATCATTGTTTTTGATAGCTGAGTAATATTCCATTGTGTAGATGTACCACATTTTCTGTATCCATTCCTCTGTTGAAGGGCATCTGGGTTCTCTCCAGCTTCTGGCTATTATAAATAAGGCTTCTATGAACATAGTGGAGCATGTGTCCTTGTTATATGTTGGAGCATCTTTTGGGTATATGCCAAAGAGAGGTATAGCTGGGTCTTCAGGTTGTACATAGTACTATCTATGTGTAGTTCTTCAGAGATAGAATAGCTCTCTAAGACAGTACAGGATGAGTTCATGTTCTACTGCTGAAGGTTCTCTTAGAACCAGAGCAGTGTTCTGGAACCACACTGGGTCCTTTAGCATATGTGAAGTTTGGGGACAACTGAGGAAACAGGAATTGTCAGGTTACTGATTCTGAGTCAGAACATCTTAGTCTACCCAACTGTATTCGTGCATCCATTAATGGTCGGCTATTTAGAACGCTATATCTAGATGTAGAAATGAATCTTTCATGTCCTTTGTGGTGTGAATGGAAATAAATATGTATACTGCAGCTGTTTGCATGGCTTTTACACTTCTATCATCTTAGGGACTTTTATTGTAATTTCCAACCACAAGTAAATTTCCCTTTGAGGCAGATTTTTATCTGCATGATTCAAAGAGTTCCTGCAAGCTTATCTCTGGCTTTAAGTGCAAAACTGGCTATTACACAGACAAGTGTGAGCTTTAGAGAGCAACTTGGCTGTCCTGGTAAGAATATTTAAAGGATCTCTTTTTTCAGCCTCTTCTACCCAGTCATTAACTCACTTCTGCAGGCACTAGTCCCGCTGTCATGCCAAGATAGCCTGTCACTTAAAACGAACAATGACTATTCTAGGACTGTAGCAGAGAGAACAAAGGATGGAATCTTGGGGGGTGACAGTCGACTGAGACTTCCCAGAACTGGGTGAGGATTCATTGACCTTTTCTCTTTGTCTACCTAAAAACAGTTATTTTTTAAGTAGATAACATGCACACACCGTTATAAAGGAGGAGTACAGTGAGAATTAGATTTCTCTCCCTCTGTCCCATGCTGTGCTCATCGCCCATGAGGAGTTGCCTTGTGCCACTCCAGAGTTGTCTTCCCCAGATATACTATTTACCTATAAGCACATAGTGTGCCCTCATTTCTTACTTCACCTTTTCCCTTAATGGTGCATTATTATTGGCTTCATATTAGTATCTACAAATGCACGGTCTCACTCGCACTTAGAGTCCATATCATAATTTGTTTAGCCAGTGTGCTCCTATAGTTTAAGGTCACTGCAGTCACTTCTTACAGTTCCCAATCAGTGCTCAGACAGTTAAGTCTTTGTGTTTACACATATGTAGATGAGAACCTGAAGTTGCCATTGGTAAGCATCTGAAACTTTGGAACCATAACCAGTGACTCTTAAGCATAGTTCAACCTGTCAATCATTGTGTTGCTTCTGTATAGGTCCAGAGTGTCAGTGGGGAGGATTCCAAGGCTCAGACAGAGCTTCTTGCCTTGAGTAGGTTAGCTCTCCTCTCTAGTGACTCATCCATCAAGGTAGAGTGCTGGATGACAAATCAGATCTTGTACAGTGAGTCGTGACATAGAAATTAATACGAATTTGAGGATGGGTTGGAATTGGAATGAGCTATGGAAACTGGTAGAAAAGGGATAAGCAGGGAGGGTGCTCAGAAGAAGCATATTTATCTGAGAGTGCAAGCCTGACACATACCACTCCATCAAATGGGCTCCCTGACCAGATCCAGGCTAGATCTGAACATAAGCTCCCAAAAGTACATCTTGAAGAAATGATGTTTGTATTTCCTGAGAACCTAAGGCCCCCTGACAGGTCCACAATAAAATCTCAGGGACCACTCCTGTGACTGAGATCGCTCCATCATATCCAGTATTTAAACCAGCGGGCAGCAAGCAACCCAGCATCAGCACCTTGTGAAATGTAGACCTAATTGTAACCAAACCTGGGATTCATTGAGTCTGTTCTCTGCAGAGTGGTGACTAGCCTCACTGTGTGCCATTGTTTAGGTTCTCAGGTTTCTGAAAGCCTCTGGTGGGCAGCTTGCGAGAAGCAGCATTGCTTCCTTCCTGAGGCAAACATCTTCCCCCAGAAAACTACAATGCTTCAGAAACAGCTCTGCCAGAGGTGCCCCCAGTTTGCCCTGAATGTATGCCTCCCTTTCAACCAACAGAATTCAGGTTAATTTCACAGCTGGCTCCAGTACAGTGAGGAAGGCTTTGATTTACATTTACATAACCGGAATCACATTGGTTTTTCCCTGAACAAATAAGCAGTTTCAAAGGTAAATTCAGGTCCCTTTCTTCAGGAACAGTAAACAGCTGGAAGCTTTGAAATGAATGTTTTTATACTTCTGCCCACCCTGTCGTTTAAAAACAACAGAACACTTGGTTAACTCTTTGTGAACCACCTAAGCTGGACCTGGAAGAGTCAGGGACGCCTGCTGCTGCTGTCATTGAGATCTTAGGTCACTGAACACATTTGAGTGTTGCAGTTTGTACCCCGTGAGCCTCGCGTGGGACCATTGATGCCCTTTCTGAACATTCTTTTGACAGACGGGGGCTTACGTAAGCTTTGTGTTTTTACAGCTCTGCTGATAGATTGGAGTGCAGGGGCACTGGCCACTGGAGGCAAGACATGAGGAAATTACAAGCAATGACCATTACTCCTAAGGGGCGTATAATATAACTAGAGAGATAAACAGATCGAATATGGGACTAAAGCAACTTTTGTTGTCTACTGCTAAGAAAATGGGAGAGAATTAAAATTTTAAAGGAAGATTAATTTCTGAGGTCTTATTTGCCTATGTGTGCCTTTTCTCTAGTATGTTGGGCTTCCTTACTTTTCTGTAGAGACTGTGGTAGATTTCCATGCCAGTAACCCAAACATGACTTTGTCCTCTCTTCTCTATTCTCCTCCTTCGAGCTATTGATGAATTCACCCGCCTTGGGAGAAGTTTCTTTCTAAATCTAATAAAATTGAACTCAAGCTTTCATTTAGCCCAACCTGAATCTTTTATTAATTGGACTAAAAATCTCAAGAGGAGACGCTAATTTCTCTGGTATCATGTGGTGACCATGAAAGGACTCGCAGAATTCTGGTACCACAAGAAATCTGAGACATTCTGACTATCAAGCACATTCTATAAGCTACTGAGAAACCATGTTCCAAGAAACTCCTCTTATAAATGACTGAGTTGGGACACGTTATGTAATATCAAGGCCCAAGCCTTTCAAAGAAGAGTCCTTTGGTGGAGGAGTCATGGAGGGGAGCCAACAGAACTTCCAGAGGACTTCTTTGAGTAGTTTTCAAGGACAAGTCAGGTAGGAGCTTGTCAGTTAATAAGGCACTGGAAGACAGAAGACCATGTTGTGCAATTAAAGTTAAGTGGAGAGAAATAGGCAGCTTGATTATTTGCTCAAAATTGCCTCAAACACAAACAGGGAGGAGAAAAAAATGGGGTAGAGTGAGAGAAAGGCATCTATTCCATAGAGTTTACACTTTTACAATATAGTCAAAAGACCCAAAAAGAGGAGTGACTAGGTGGGGTAAGAGGGTAATGTTGTTAATGGTATTTGCAAGTGAGCATTGACTATTACTTAGGTCAGTGGTAATTCATCATATCATTTAATCCTCGTGGGTGGGTCAGGTGTGGCACCTGTATTAAGATCCTAAAAGTAAATAAAAGGCAACTCAAATGGGGTGATTTGAAAGTTTCATGAAGCGATGTTTATGAAACTGAGTGGTTAAGGTTATTAAACGTTTCCAGGCTAGAAGCAGCCTTATCCACTTCTCTGCCATGGGGTTACAGAATGAGAACTCCTAACACTATGGCTATCTGGGGAAACGCTGGGAAACAAATACAGGAACCTTAGCTTCCCCCTTCCTCCCATTTTAGTTAATTTGCCTCCCTTGACCCACCTTGGGAACAGAGGGCCCTATTGAGATCCTCAGTTCAGCCTCTGAGCACAGAATAGGCTGAGGAAGCATGCAGAAGGAAACATACAGTGAGAGAGCAGGGAAGGGGTAAGTAGTGGATATCCAGGAAAGCTGTCTCATGCGTTTCATAGCGGAGCCATCTGAGACTTCAGAGGGTGGTAAAGTCCTCTACCCTAAACCACACTCAGAGCAGTGGTCTCACAAACTCAGAGAAACTGCCTCACACGCCATAAAACTGCTGTATTGTCAGTGGAAGGAAAAGGAGAATGCACCTTGTCACTGATGGACCAAACAAGAGTTCTCAAGGCTCAGAAATGAGAAATAAGGGCTGGAGTGGCCTGTGATCAGAGAGAAGGGCATGAACTGGGCATAGTGGATATGCTTAGGACCTCAGTTCCCTTTCTTCTTAAAAAGCATCATCAGTGTTGAAAAAGGCACATACATCCCTTGAGAAAGAATTCTTCTTTTTTTAATAAGATATCTTATTTACATTTCAAATGTTATCCCCTTTCCTGGTTTCCTATCCATAAACTCCCTACCCCATCCTTCCTACCTGTTCTTCTATGAGGGTGTCCCCCACCCAACCACACTCCCCTTCCTGCCTCCCTGACCTGACATTCCCCTACACTGTGGGGGAGGGTCCAGCCTTGGCAGGACCAAGGGCTTCTCCTCCCATTGATGCCCAACAAGGCCATCCTTTGCTACATATGCAACTGGAGACATGGGTCTGTCTATGTGTACTCTTCGGATGGTGGTTTAGTCCCTGGGAGCTTTAGTAGGTTGGTATGATTGCAAACCCCTTCAGCTCCTTCAATCCTTTCTCTAACTCCTGCAATGGGAACCCAGTTCTCAGTTCAACGTTTGGCTGCGAGCATTCCCAGAAAGCACAGCCTCTCAGGAGACAACTATATCAGGTTGCTATCAACATGCATTTCTTGGCCTTCATTTGGTAGCATATATTGTCTAGGTGTTGTGTGTGTGTGTGTGTGTATATATGTGTGTGTGTGTGTGTGTATATATATATATATATGGGCTGGATCCCCAGTGGGGCCATTTCCTTCAGTATCTGCTCCAAACTTTGTCTCTATATCTCCTTCTATGAATAGTTCTGTTCCCCCCTTCTAAAAAGGACTGAAGCATCTGGACTTGGGTAGTCCTTCTTCTTGAGCTTTATGTGGTCTGTGGATTGTATCTTGGGTAATCTGAGCTTTTGGGCTAATATCCACTTCTCAGTGAGTACATACTGTGTGTGTGTGTGTGTGTGTGTGTGTGTGTGTGTGTTTGTGTGTGTGTGTGTGTGTGATTGAGTTACCTCACTCAGGATGGTATTTTCTAGTCCCATCCATTTGCCTAAGACTTTCATGAAGTCATTGTTTTTGATAGCTGAGTAATATTCCATTGTGTAGATATACCACATTTCTGTATCCATTCCTCTGTTGAAGAACATCTGGGTTCTCTCCAGCTTCTGGTGATTATAAATAAGGATGCTATGAATATAGTGGAGCATGTGTCCTTGTTGTATGTTGGAGCATCTTTTGGGTATATCCCCAGGAGTGGTATAGCTGGGCCCTCAGGTAGTACTATGTCCAATTTTCTGAGGAACTTCCAGACTGATTTCCAGAGTGGTTGTATCAGCTTGCAATCGCACCAACAATGGAGAAGTGTTCCTCTTTCTCCACATTCTTACCAACATCTGTTGTCACCGGAGTTTTTGATCTTAACTATTCTGACTGGTGTGAGGTAGAATCCCAGGATTGTTTTGATTTGCATTTCCCTGCTGATGAAGAATGTTGAACATTTTTTAGGTACTTCTCAACCATTTGATATTCCTCAGTTGAGAATTCTTTTTTTACCATTTTTGATAAGATTATTTGATTATCTGGAGTCAAACTTCTTGAGTTCTTTTTATATGCTGGATATTAACCCTCTATCAGATGTAGGATTGATAAAGATCTTTCCCAATCTGTTTGTTCTAATAACAGTATCCTTTGCCTTACAGAAGCTTTGCCATTTTAAACTCTATTTAAATTTTAATTTTATTTAAATTTTAGTAACTGCTGCTATTTCTTTAGGAGTTATGGAACTGTTTAGATGGTTTATCTGATCCTGATTTAACTTTGGTACCTGGTATCTGTGTGGAAAATTGTTCATTTCATCCAGATTTTCCAGTTTTGTTGAATATAAGCTTTGTAGGATCTGTTGTTTTGTCTCCCTTTTCATTTCTGATTTTTGTTAATTTGGACACACTCTCTGTGCCCTCTGGTTAGTCTGGCTAAGGTTTTTCTATCTTGTTGATTTTCTCAAAGAACCAGTTCCTGCTTTTGTTGATTCTTTCTATAGTTCTTTATGTTCATATTTGGTTGATTTCAGCCCTAAGTTTGATTATTTCCTGCTGTCTATTCCTCTTGGGTATATACGCTTCTTTTTGTTCTAGAGCTTTTAGGTGTGCTGTCAAGCTACTGATATATGCTCTCTTCAGTTTCTTTTTGGAGGCACTCAGAGCTATGAGTTTCCTCTTAGCACTGCTTTCATTGTGTCCTATAAGTTTGGGTATGTTGTGCCTTCATTCATTAATTTTAAAAAAGTATTTAATTTTTTCTTTATTTCTTCCTTGACTCAGGTATCATTCAATAGAGTGTTGTTCAACTTCCATGTGTTTGTGGGCTTTCTGTTGATTTTCCTGTTATTGAAGACCAGCATTAATTTGTGGTGATCTGATAGGATGCATGGGATTATTTCAATCTTCTTGTATCTGTTGAGCCCTGTTTTGTGACCGATTATATGGTTAGTTTTGGGGCAGGTTCCATGAGGTGCTGAGAAGAAGATATATTCTTTTGTTTTAGGATGAAATGTTCTATAAATATCTGTTAAATCCATTTGGTTCTTAACTTCTCTTACTTTCTCTGTGTCTCTCTTTAGTTTCTGTTTGCATGATCTGTCCATTGTTGAGAGTGGGGTGTTGAAGTTTCCCACTATTATCGTGTGAGGTCACTTCTGTTCTTTGAGCTTTAGTAAGGTTTCTTTTATGAATGTGGGTGCCCTTGCATTTGGAGCATAGATATTCAGGATTGAGAATTCATCTTGGTGGATTTCCTTTGATGAATATGAAGTGTCCTTCCTTATTGTTTTTGATAACCTTTGATTAATGTTGTTTTTATTCAATATTAGAATGGCTATTCCAGCTTGTTTTGTGGGACCATTTGCTTGGAAAATTTCGTTCCAGACTTTTACTTTGACGTAGTATCTGTTTTTGTCACTAATACATAAATGCAACCTGCTCGACTTCTATATTGTCATTTGTAATGTGTTTATAAAAAGATAAAGAGAGGATATGTCCCAGGTTTCGTCACCAATGTTGTGTTTATTAAAAGATAAGGAGGGGGGATATGTTCTGTGGAGTTCTGGGGGAAGGCAGTGCCTCAGCAGGCCCATACTGAAACATCCCTTCCCCCTGAGGGGCCATCCACATGATGGTATAGTGTAGAATAGTTTATTCAGGGCATTGTTGGGGGGAGTTAAGAGGTTAATAGGGGCAGAGAGAAAGAGAGAGAGTGGAGAAGTAGAAGAATAGAAGAGTAGAGGCTGGCCATGAGCACATGAAGAGAAGGAGGGAAGAATGTGGGGAGAGAAGGGACAAGGGAAAGAAAGTGAGAGCAAGGGAGAACAAGAGGGAGCAAGAGAATGAGGAGGGGGCAAGCAGCCCCCTTTATAATGTCAGGCATATTTGACTGTTGGCTATTAGCTGTGGGGTGGAGCATACCTGGCTATTGCCAGGTAACTGTGGGGTGGAGCTTAGACAGAATGCTAACATTTTGTGTGTATGTTTTCAGGCTATTAAGAATTGGATGACCAGTTGGTGTGCTAGAGAAAACTATTTCTCCTGCTCTCAGCATTCCTCAGTTGTTTATAGTTCTTTGTATAGGACTGAGGACTTGTGGTCTTTCTTCTGCTAATTTTAACATGTCTTTGTTGATGTTCATGTCCATTGAATGTTTATGCAGTCAATCATGTTGGTGACTTTATGGATGTAGTTGCTGGTACTCCTAAGAGATGCAATCTCAAAGAAAACTCCCTGACCTTCTGGCTCCTATACTCTTTCTGTCCCCTCTTCAGCAATAATCCCTGAGTTTTGAGTGCAGGTGTATTTTTGTACATGTTTCGTTTGAGCCTGAACTCTATAATTCTGTACTTTTAATGTCTATGATTTTCTGTAATGGACTCTGTCTGTTGCAGAGTACAACTTTTGATTGACATCATCCTCAGGCTTGAAGTGATGAGGGCTGAAGACTTCACTTATCTGTATGTATACGGACAGATAATTAGAATGAGTTGTGGAGCACCTGCTATGGAGTAAAGTGGTAGTTCTAGGTTTATGACATCCGTGACTTCTTGGGTCCTGGATAGCTGGCTACCCAATACCAGGCCTGACTTCCCTCTCGTTGAGTGGGCCTTAAGTCAATTAGAGAGCTGTTGGTTAGTTCCAGGGCATGCACACCACTACAGTTCCCTTGGTGTTATTGTACTGTGCTGGTCACTTCTCATAGCAACCTTTAAGTGATATAATTTATTCAAACCCTTAAGAATGCCTAAGAGATTATATATGATTGTTTTTATTAATTATTTTCAGTTTTGCCTTATAGTATATACAGTAACATATTTAGTGCTTTTATAATTTTGAGTCATCTGTGTTAAGACCCAGTATGGACTATGCTATGACTTGAATGCATTCCTAAAAAGTTAAAACATTTGAGTGTTAATCCTCATGTTTCTCTTGTTAATGTGTAGATGCAGTACTGACAAGAGGTAATTAAGCTAGATGATATCATGAGAGGTTGGCCTCTGCGATGGCTTTAGCATCTTTTTAAGAAGGGAAGGGAAGGGATTCAAAATTACTTATTTTCTCTGCTTTCCATGTGAGGCATTTTAGTCTGTTGTGGTGCCCTGTGAAAAGCCCTACAGATGCCTAGTTAATTCCAAATATTGTACACTTGAACTCCTCAGCCACCAGAGTTCTATTCTTTTATTCTATTTTATTTAGTTACAGGTTTGTTGTTATTGTAACAGAAAACAAAAGGATTGGTTTCCCCTGCTCTAAAAAGAAAACACTATAGGGAATAAGTAAAAATTATTTTCTCATAAATTTATCTTAATTTTTAAATTATTTTAAAAGCTAAAAATAAATGCATTAATAAGTAAAGTATATATACCACTATTTCAAGGAAGATAGATAGAGGATAATGAATTGGCTTTTACCCTCCATGCAAATCATGCCTTTGGCATAGTATACTTTTTAATATCACTTTTAAATATCTTTTTAATTTTTCCTCTTTTATTAAAAATATATTCTTTTCTTGTACAATATGTCCTGGTTATATTTTATCCTCTCTCCTCCTCATAGTCCCTCACAACCTCCTCATCTATTCAGATCCTTCTATTTCTCATTAGTAAAGAACAGGTTTTTAAGAGATAACAGCACAACATATAAAATTAAATGTAGTAATATGAAACGAATACCATCACATCAAAGTTAGACAGGGCAAACCATCAGAAGGATGAGAGCCCCGAGAGAAAGCAGAAGAATCACCAACTCCAGGTCTCTGAGGTCCATGAGCTGTGCGGTTGTTGTCTTCATCGTCAGGGGCTCCCTGCTATCAGTTTTTGGACAGCAACTTACTGCCTTTGCAGCAGCCTTGGTTGTTTGTGTTTTTGCATTGCACCCCTTTGTCCAGCAATTAGATTGGATGCAACCCTGTCTTAGTACCCGAAGCTCCATTTGGTGACAGAAGATGTCCAGTTTGGACTTCATCTCTCTCATTCTTTGGGGACACCATTAAGATTGTGTTTTATATATTTTAGAGTTTCCACTGTACTAGGTTTCCATACCACCCCTCAAATGTCCCTAAATTCTAGGGTCTCTCCCCACATTCCCTCCCTCAACTCCTTATTCCCTACTCTTCCACACTCGATCCTCCTATCCCCATCTACCTGCACCCAGTCCACCCATAAAGATCTATTAATTTTCCCCTACTAGGGAGATCCATGTGTCACCTCTAGTTCCTACCTCTATACCTAACCTCTGTGGGTCTACAGATTGTGGCCTGATTATCATTTATTTAATAGCTAATATCCACGTATAAGCAAATACACACCACATTTATCTTTCTGAGCCTGAGTTACCTCAGGATGATTTTTTTTCTGGTTCTATCCACGTGCATGCAGATCTCATGACGTCATTCTTTCTGGCAGCCCAGTAATACTCTATTGTGTGAAAGTGCCACACTTTCCTTATCTACTCTTCTGCTGACTGACATCTAAGCTGTTAGCAGTTCCTGCCTGCTATGAATGCAGCAATGCACGCTGCTGAGGAAGGGTCCATATGGCAGGATAACGCGTCCTTCGAGGACGTACACAATTGGTGTGACTGGATCCTGAGATTGATTCTCATCGTTCTGAGAAAATGCTCCACCCGTCAGTGTGCATTCTCCCCAGCAGTGGACGAGGGTTCCCCTTACCCCACGTCCTCTCCAGCGTAAGCTATGATGTGTTCGTTCATCTTAGCTGTCCTTGGGGGTGAACGATGAAGCACCACAGAAGTTTTCATTTGCATTTCCTGATGACTAAGTATAGTTTTTTATTTTTAAAAGTGTCTTTTAGCCATTTGAAGTTCCTCTATTGAGAATTCCCTGTTTAATTCTGTTTCCTGTTTTTAATTGGATTATTTTTTAATATCGAGTTTCTTGAGTTCTTTATATATTTTCCATATTAGTCCTCTACAGGATGTGGAGTTGGTAAAAATCTTTTCTTTTTCTGTAGGCTGCCACTTTGTCCAAATGATGGTATCCTTCGCCTTAGAGAAGATTTTTCACTTTTATGAGGTCCCATTTATTGTTTACCTTAGTGCCTGTGCCAACGGTGTTCTGTTCAGAAATCCTTTTCCTGTGCCAACAAGTTCAGGGCTGTTCTCTGCTTTCTCTTCTGTATCGGCTTTATGTCAAGGTCTTCGACCCATCTTTGGAGTTGAGTTTTCACGGGGTGGTAAATATGAAACTATTTGCCGCCTTCTATATATAAACATCCAGTTTGACCAACACCATTAGTTGAAGATGCTTTCTTTTTCTAGTATGTATTTCTGGCCTGTATATCAAAAGACGCATGTCCATAGGTGTGTGGACTTACTTCTGGGTGTTCAATTTAATTCCCCCGTATCAATGTGTTTGCTTTTATGCCAATACCATGTTATTTTTATTACTTAGTTTTGTAGAACAATTTGAAATTGGGAATAATAAGACCTCCAGCAGTTTTTTTACTTATTTGTTTTGGGATTTTTTAAAGAAATTGTTCAGTGTTGTTTTATATTTTTGATTTTTGGTTTTTTATCTTATTAAACTGAAAATTGTCCTTTCAAAATCTCTAAAGAATTATATTGGAATTTCGAGGGTAATTGCTTTAAACCAGTAGATTTTTTTTTGTTATAATGACCATTTTTCCTGCTTTAATTCTACCTTTCGGTGCACATGATAGATCTTTCTTCTCATATCTTCAAAGATGATATTTATTTATTTATTCATTCATTCGATTCCTCTTCCCAGTCCTCCTCACATATCCCCTTCTCCCATCCCCTCTCCCCTTCTCTGAGAGGGTCACAGTTTCCCTTGTGTATCCCCCCTACCATGGCACATCAAGGACTTGATATTTTTATCATACAAGCCTTTCACTTTCTTGGTTACAGTTACCTCAAATTATTTTATTTTATTTATCTTTTACTGTTTTATACATTTTCATTTAATATATCTGGACAGCTTTACATCTCAGTGGATAGGTAACTGCTATTATTTTTGTTACATTTTGTTTCCATTTTCATTGTTTTATTTTGTCTTTTTTAAAAAATTTATCTGCTTTGCTAACAGTGTTTATCAGCTGTAGGAGTTCCCTGGTACACTCTTTAGAGTCATTGTTGCATACGGTCACATTCTCTGCAAGTACTTTGACTTGTTCCTTTTGATTTATATCCCTTCTTTTTTTACCTTATAGTTCTATTTCAATAAATATCCTTTAAAATGTGTGTGTGTGTGTGTGTGTGTGTGTGTGTGTGTACACTAGCATACATGTGAAGTCAGAAAATAACTTTCTGGAATTGATTTTGTCCTTTCACCATGTAATTTCTGGGAATCAAACTGATCAAACTGAAGACATCAGTCTCGTAAGGAAGTACTCATCCAGTAGAGTCATCTCACACTTACCAAAAAATACCTTTTGTTTAATGTACTCAGATGCATAGTCAATAATGTATAGGTAATATTATAAATTATGTAACCCAGTGCCTCAACAGTTATGAGTTAGTGTATGCCTTCAATTAAAACAGATTTTTATGATGAACTTTGTCTTTAACATTTAATTTTAAAAATGCTAATGAAAATTAGATGGTGGAGGTGCTGCCCAGTGTGTGTGATGTTCTGGGTTTGGTCCACAACATCTCATAAGCCAGGCATCGTGTTACACAACCGTAACTTCAGCACTCAGGAGACGGAGGTCCGGTCAGAACTTTAAGGTTATTCTCTGCTTTATGACAAATTTATATCAAGTCTAAAATCTAAACTTAACAAAAATAATAATAATAAAAGTTGATACCAAGCCACTATAGACATGTGATCCATCAGAACAGTCAATTTTCTCAGATTAGGGCATTAATTTGCTATGTGGTGCTGTCATCTGGAATTAAAATAACACTGAGTTTTAGGAACTGAGAAACAGAATCTAGCAACATAAGCCAGCGAGCTGTGCAAATGCTCCTGCACCCTCTGCTCATGCAGACGGGACAGGATCAGTGATGCAGAACTGCTTTGGTGAAAGCTTTTGAGGAATTAGGGTGTATACGAAAATTTTTTAGGATTACTTCTGTAGCTTTACTGAAATAGATGACTTGAATGAGCACTGAAGCTATTGTAGTCTTTCCCAAGTATCAGCAGACCTCTCTTATGTAGTTTGTCAGATTCTCAGCAAAGTAGTTTTCCGGGTCACAGAGTATCTGCCAGCCACTTCACTCAGCACTTTAGTGAAAATCCAACCATTGTCACATCTGAGTAACTGGTAGCTGCTTTGCAAAGGCTTCATTTAGAATGACAGGTGCTAACTAGTCCAGTTTGTGGACCTCAGACTTCAGATCTCTCATTTTTCATACAAACTCACACAACAACAACAACAACAACAACAACAACAGCAGGCCAGAGAGCCCTAGGAACTTTAGCAGATATAACTACCTGGGTAACTCCAGGCATTTCTTTGCCACTTCAGGTGAAACTTTGCTTAATACATAGGCCAATCCATAACAATGAGTTTGCCAAACAATAATTAGCCCAATCATTCTAAGGGGCCTTACTATATCTATTAATTTCATTTCAATTAACACCTCTCAGAAAAGCATGAATTTTTATTTTCTATACAAGAGAAAAAATTTAAAAAGGTGTAGGCTTAGATTTTTCAAAACCTACTTTAATAAAGGTTCTTAAATGTTTTAACCTCCCTTCTAGCCCACCATCCACTAGAGGTCACAGAAAGAAAGGTTATAGGGCAAAGGTGAGTATGGACTTGTTTAGAAATAGTTCTTTGTGGTCAATTCCAATCTGCACTGTCAGGAAACCAGCAGTTCAGTTCACGTGAATCAGCAGTGGTGGCTCGATTCAGTCACAAACAAACACCATTCATGAACCAGCAATGGCAGTTCAATACAGAAGAAACTGCAAAGCTCTGCCAGTCGGCCCAGTCTGCAGAAGCGACAAGAAGCTCTCAGAAGATCGCAGGAAGTTCATTGGTGCCCTTCTCTCTAGGAAGTCACAACAACAGATGGGCAGGAAGGAAAGCAAGGAGAACCAATGCCAGAGCATCATCAGCGAAAACCAGTGTCCGAAAAACCAAATGAAGACCAGCAAATAGTGACAAGGCGGACAGACGCCAGGCTGTCCTCCACTGTCTGTTGAGTTATAATTACACCCTTTATACACACATCATTTGTTCTCTCAGGTGTCTGTTGAATCAGCACATCGCATGCCCTTTTTCTAGGCAGCTTCCAGAAAAACACCACATGTCTGTTCTCATCAAAATATCCTCTCACTTGTTTGCTTCGGCAAGACATAAGACAGTTTCCAGGAAAAAAATCACATAACACAACTGCATCTCCCAAGAAACCAGAAATTTCCACTTCATAAAGTCCTGAATTTAAACTCAATTACCTGAGCATTCTTATTCTTTGGAAATTGTCCTGGTTTACTCCTTTGGAGCTGCTATAGAACACCATGACAAAGGCAACTTCAGGAAGCAAGGGAACATTTCATCACATACTCCAGGTTACCGTCCACCACTGAGAGGGTTTCCTTCATCCAGGTTACAGCCCACCACTGAGAGGGTTTCCTTCATCCAGGTTACCGTCCATCATTGTAGGACGCTCAAGCAAGAAGCCATGCAGGGAAGGGACCTGGAGCCAGGAACCAAAGCAGACACCGTGGAGGAAGAGTACTAACTTGTTATGCGTGACTTGCTCAACCTGCTTTCTTATATAACTCAGGGCTAGCTGCCCAGAGGTGGACCTACCCACAGTACACTGGCTCCTCCAACATCAATCACTGGACAAGAACAACAAAAAAATACCCCCATAGATTTGACTACAGGTCAATATAGGAGGCTTTTTTTCCTCTCTCAATTGAAGTTTCCTCTTCCCAGATGACTCGGGATTATGCCAACTTGGTGAGAAAACAAAAACAAACAAACAAACCAAACCAGAAACAAACAAAAAAAAAAAAAAAACAAAAAAAAACTCATCAGCACAAAAACCTGTTTTAAAATTTTATGAATGTTTCTCTTGTTAAAAATGAAAGCTAGAAGTCAACTGTTAGGATAAACAAATAAACATGATTTCCTGATCTTTGTATTTTTAAAATGATTAGATGGTGAATAATTGGAGAGAACTAAGTGTAAGTATGAATCGAAGGTTTAAATTTTGGAAGAAATTGCCTGTGAATGAGAATTAAAAGCAGTTATTACCAGAGTCAGAAGCAGCATGCACAGAGACTACATGTGTCTGCACCACATAGAGTAGTAGACCAGAAAGACTGGGCAGAAGCCCCTCCCTAACCCAGAAGAAGTCTCCAGTTGACAACCATTTGCAAATATAATTTAGTTTCCTCTAAGGCAGTCCCCCAGGGGAAACAAACTACACTTAGAGGTAGCTGCATTCCCAGCAGTAAATACCAAATACAGTATGAACTCAGTGATATCTTTGAAGGTCCCTTTTCTCATAATATCCTGTTGGAGCATTCCTTTTCACTTTTAAAATTTTTATTTCTTATTTTTTTAACCCTACAGGTTCTTTGTGTACATATTTAGCTTCCAGTTTTGTCTTTTTATGGATTCCTGAATATGTGAATCAGTGGGTTTCTGTTTCTTGTGTTCGGTTTGTTGTACTCCATCTTGTTTGTTTTTGTTTCAGGCTCTTTTATTAAGCGTTATTTTATTTAAATCTATTAGATGCCTCTTTGCTAAAGAGAGACATAAAAGATATGAATCTGTATGGGAGGGGAGATGGGGACGATTGAGGAAGAGCGGAGTAAGAGAAACCACAATAGAAAAAAAATCCTCTTCCAATAAAATAAAAAGAAGGTTGTATAAGAAAACACGTTAAGAATTTTAAAATAAAAGAACCAGAAAAGCAAGTCATGATCCCCCATGCCCAACAGACTGTGTGCATTTGAGAACCACTCTGTGTGTCATTTTTCAGCACTGTGAGGAACTGCTAGCTTAAGGAAAGGAAGGCTGATTTTACCTCAAGTTCAAGTTCAAGTTGATAGTGCGTGACTCCGTGTTGCTATGCCTTACTGAGGCAGGGTATCGAGGTTCAAAGTGCGTGGTGGAGCCAATTTGCTCATCTCACTGCTGAAGGTTGGGGAACAGGAAGAAAATCCATACATTCAGAAACCCAGTCCCTTCAACTAAGCCCTCCATCCATGTTTCCCACCATCTACAAATAGTGTCATCAGTTTACAGGTCTGTCCATGAATTAATCCATTCATGGGCAAAGCTCCCATGAACCACCTCTTCCTAAAAGCCTGGCCTCCAAGCATTGCATTAAACACCAAGTGTTCAATTCATGAATAGCCACATTTCAAGATACTGATTTAAATCTATATCCATTACCAAACCAGTATGAGCCAAACAAAATAAAGTTCCAGAGGGACGCCTTGTCATTCCGGGTTAACTAGTCTGTAGAAAAGAAGTAAAGGAAGAAATTTAAAGTGAGAAAAGCAATCAGCAGGTTGTAACTCGCCAGAGAGAACAATTAAGAGCTGTAGAGTGTCCATTATTTGGTGTTGATTGGCTCATCTAGCTATACACATATAGAGAAGACTGTCCTGGGATTTCTTCTTTGACCGAATTCAACATGGCAGCAGGTCTTATCTCTGAGTTAGTGATGTTATAAACACGGGGAAAGGAATTCTTAGAAAACTGTTAGCTACAAAACTTTACCTCTATCGTACAGAAATAATGACATCCCAACCCTGAACTGCCAGCAGCAGTTGTTAAATAGCAGAACATTCTTCTTTACCCTCAGGTCTGCCCTCGTTAGAAGTGGCAACACAAAAGCTGTGTGCATCCATTTGCTATGAGAGCCATTATAGGGGGCCACAGGCCCCCCCTTCCAGCCATGTCGTACTGTACAGGCAAGCTGCCTTCATCCGGTTGGCATCTCACATTTCTTTTCAACTTTCAGTTCCGACTAAACATTAATACAAGTTTTGATAATCACCCATGAACTTCATGTTTTTTAAAAGGTAGTGTAGCTCTCTTCCTGTAGTGTAACCATAGCAACTGACAGGGAACACAGAGAGAAAGCTTTCACACATGCTGTGCTAATTAATCCTGTCCTACAGTTTTCCTTCAGCTGGAAGATGCAGTTTGATAAATTTTGCATGAGTAAGCGGGTTTTGATTTGTGAACCTTACAGACGCACAGCATTGTCTTTACCAAAACGATCCGGGGAAAATGGCACTAGAAAGTCATATTTCAAGGTATTCTTGTTTTTTTATAAATAATGAACCATTGTTTAAGTAATTTGGTCTTCCCTGAAAAAAGTTAAGATTTATTTCTCTCCTTAAATGAATATAAATATCATCAGAGTGAACACGTTTTGTTCATCAATGGACGGTACCCCTTCAGATCTAATAGCTTTCAACTGATTATAGTCGTGAAAGGTGATGAGGGAGCTTCTCAAAGTGGTTGAAAAAACTGCATTCTGAACTAAAATAGCCTTGTTTTCTATATGGAAGTCTATGAGTAAACCCTCTCTAAAAACTCTTTATACATTGAAAACTCATCCTTATCGCTCCTTTGGGAGACACTGTAGTTTTTCTCAAAGTCAACAGGTGCATTTCAGTCATCTTTGAATGTCGACGCTGTGGCTTCCTTTGACCTAAGTATGTCAGGAGGGAGAAAATAGCGTAGCATGGAAGCTTCTGTTTGTATTTTCCACAAATACCTAACCAACCTCCCAATTCACATTTCATCTGCAATCACATGTGATGGTCTTGATTTATATTATATTTAGGACATTCTGGAGGTTTTTATTTTTTTCTCATCTTAGGATATCACTTTCTATTTAATAACAAGCCTGGTTGTCTAATCTGTCAAAGGAAATCTCGGTTTTTCCATTCTCCTGGCTGTGTGATAATAAGGCCTCCGGATAAGCAGGAGCATCCGGCGTGGATGGCATCCCATTCGACTTGACAGCCACATATGGGATAAGGCGGAACCTATGTCCAGACCCGTCCTTAGCTCTTTGGTTTCTGTATGAAAATGCAGTTATTTAAGGACCAGACCTTTGATGGGCTTACCAAATCCTTCAGACACTCTTCATAGTACAGTTTTGTATGATTTAAAGTAAGATTAGACCTTGTAGGTTAAAAATTGTGTCACATAGGATTTGTGCTTGGACATACTTTGATTTGTGTGCAAAATAGATAGTATGTATAGTGGAGTATATTTATATGTTTCTTGCATCATACATATTTGTATGGGAGATATATATATATATATTCAGTATATCATTACCTTACTGTAAACATTATACTGTAGAATAATTGACTATAATGATAATTGGATTAATCATTAGTTCGTTGTCTTACCAGTTGTCATATTATTCTTAAAATTTACCTACAATCCAGAAAATGAACAGGTATGGGCAATAAACAGGAAGAAGTTCATATTCCCAAACATCACTGGCATCATTTTAAAAGATCATTGAAATGAACACGTTAAAGTAGGTTCATGGCAAAAGCTTTGTATTATATTACACTTTTAGCATAACACAAATAAAAGATCCTTTCCACTCATGGTCTAGGCATGCCGTGTAACTGTGGAAAACGTAACAGAGGTGTTCAATTTAGATGAAGGAATGGTTTCTTTCTGTTCATGGTCTCCGAAGTTTCAGTTGGTAATGACTTGGTCCTGTTGCTTTTGGACCTATGGTTTGGCAGAATTATCACAGCAAAAAGTCCATGATAGAATAAAGTCACTCACCTTGTACCTACTGGGGAGCAGAGAGGACAGCTATCACCCTGATACCCTCTTCAAGACTGTGCCTCTTAACTCCAGTGAACACAATGTCCTTCTACTAGACTCCATTTCCCAAGGTCCAGCAACTCTCAGTAGCACTCTCGCCACTGAGCTGGCCACAAGGGAGCATTTCGGATGTACCATATTGCATCTGTCATTAATGACATCCAGATTGATATTTATCCCTTTTTTTTTTACTTTCGAACACACCATTGTTATATGACCTTTAAATGAATTGGAGGTTTTGGAGAGATGGCGCGGCACTTTGGAATGCTTGCTACTCATGCAAAACACTGAGTTCATTCCTCAACACCCAAGTCAGGAAGCTCACAACTCCCCATACCGCCCACTCCACTCCAAGGGGTCAGAGCCCCTTTGGTGGCCTTAACAGGCGTGTGTACAGAGCATGTGCATTGTACAAACACAGTGTGCACACACATGCACATAACCAAGATAAAAATAAATCATTTTCAAAGCATTAGTCTAGGGATGTAGCTCGTTGGCGTTCTTCACACGCTAGAGGGTGTATGCTCAATCATTAGCACCGTGAATAAGCATTTCTTTTTTTTTTTTCAAAGAGAATTAGACAGTCGTTTCATACAGCCTGGGAAACACACTCAGAAAAACTTACTATATCATGAAATGGGAGGGGCTGGGCGGGTGGCACAGCAGTTAAGGGTTGACTGCCAGCACCCACATCAGGACCTTCTCAGACACTTGTAACTCCCGCTCCTGGAGATCCGACACTCCCTTCTGGTCCTGAAGGCTCCCACACTCATGCACATAGACCACTGTACACATAATTAAAATCTTCTTAAAAACAGATAATCTCACACTCCAGAGGTGAACCCCTGAGGACATACGAATGCAGTCTGTGTCGATGTGTGAATACTCATGGTTATAAGGTCAAATTGCACATACATTTTCAGTTTAAGTAATACCACTGCTGCCTTTCCCCCAATGAAGCCTGGTATCTGCCCTCCGCCTCTGTGTGTGCCAGTTCGATCATTGCTCTATAATTACAGAGCTCATTGGTTTTCAGATAGACCTCCCCAGTGTGCAGCCCCCTGTGGATCTCTGAGAAACACACACATCCTAAGAACTTTTGCTTAAGCTCTTTGAGAGAAAGTACTGCACTTTCGTATTACAGATTCAGTAGCCATTAGTAGCGTTGATCAGTTGCATAGCTGGGACACTTTGGCTTTATCTTTTCTGTGAGTTATTTGGCCAAAGAACCCTTACTGGTACGACTTACAGATGAGGGACTCACAGCACCAAACAGAACTTTGCATTAGCCAGGAGATTCTAGAGTTGCCGTGATCTTGTTTAGTGATATTTTATTAGAACCCAACACTGATGCTGTATTTGCAACACAAATTACTTGATGTTTATTAGCATGTTTTCAAAACATACAGACTACATATGTTCTCCCCAAACTTTGTGCTAACCTAGAACTTGTGTTCACAAATCTGAATTACAGTAGTGCTGAGCGTTGCTTAGAATTTTAAAATGGACCATTTGAATTTAAAGCACACGTTCCTTTAGTGCTGACTTAACTTCTTTATGTTTACTGTAACCTACAGGTCTGGCAAGAGCAAAATCCGTCCCTAGCCACACGTACTCCAATGAAGTGGTTACCTTGTGGTACAGACCTCCAGACGTTCTCCTGGGCTCTACAGAGTACTCCACCTGCCTGGACATGTGGTGAGAAATGAGTACCCTATCTAATCTGTGTGCCACGATTTGTCTGGGCCAAACCTAGACAAACATCTAACAGTTTGGACAAAGATTAATGGTGCAGGAGTCTTGCCTGTGTGTGGCTGTACTGTTGTCTCTTTAAAATCTGATTGGGAATGGGACTCGTCAGAGTCTGCTCCAGATGGTGCCTCGTAATAGTTCTTGATGGACAAGGTCAGAGAGGCTTTTTTGTCTGACTGTCAGCACTGTAATTTTCTCTGTGAGGTCATAATTTATAGTTTTATTTTATGATAAGGAAGTGGGTATCATCAAAGAGCAGTGGACCTAGAATTAGAAGACAAATGTTTATATTTACTACAAAGCTTTGGTAATAGGTTTGATGGAAAGCTATTGATACTAATTTTCCAAAATTAAATACTAGTAGGCTTTTAAAAATATATAGAAAATGTCAGGATCGTGTCGTTTCATGCAGTAGTTCAGCAGCTGTTAAAAATACTTAATGAATTAAAGTGACTGGCAGTGTTTGTTACATATTCGTTCACACTGGCAAACGACTCTGTATTCCCGCTTATGTGAGGAACAGATTACAATCATCAATGGGAACGAATCTTACTCCTAACACCCGGGAGAGAGTCACGCAGGGGTATTGAGCATGATTTTTCCCCCTTTTCTACATTCACAGTTGAGTTTGAAGTAAAATAATTCATGAAGCTTGTGGCTGTTTTATAACAGGGCCGTCATTCCTGAATGGTTACGCTGCTGTATTTAGAACTTAGCTCCATGATCATATAATGTTTACAGCCTCAGTAAAACTTCAGTGTGTATTATTTATTTTCCTCTTGCTGCACTTACTTCTGGCTCTCCCCCGACAATCTTGGCTTTTAAAAATTAGACACTAATGAGTCCTAGCTTCTTACCTGGACTATTTCATATAAAAATAAGACATCAAGAAAACAACCGGGCCCCTGGCAATGGAGAACATGGGGACTTTTTAAATGTGTGATTAAGATGCCCCTAGGTGTGGGGCTTGCTGCTCTGTGGAGCCCCAGAAATTATCTGCAGCATCTTATGAGCACGTAGTTATCATCTTAGGTTATAATATATAGCCTTCCATGGCACTGTAAAAGAATTTTGGCAATCAAACACCCGGAGATTGGTTATCATAAATTTATATACCTCATCATAAATCCAATCATATTTAATGATATTCTAAGGTCCCAGGAATAAATATCGCCACCTGTCCTTGAGTGCTGAGGTGATCCATCTGTTCATCGCGCACACTTCCTGACATGGGCGCTTTCACGTTTATTTACTCTTTATTTCGCTAATATTTTTTCCCTAAGGATAGGCCTATCTTTGAGCAACACAGACACTTAGATCATTAGTTCTAACGGGGGAAGGTTGGAGAAAAAGGCCAGTGCACACTTCCGGGTATGTTTTACTTGCCTTCTTAATCCCTTGCTGCTTTCTGCTATTAGTTGAGAGTTAGCTGTGCAAATAATAATTATATCACGGTCTCGAGTTATGAAATGTTTTCCTCTTTATTTTCTGCATGAGGAAATACTTCATAGTCTTTTTAGTGAGCTCAGCTAAGGTCTCTACTAATAAAATGTGGTTTTGAAATAATTATGGTGTGTAGAGCCAGTTTGTCTTAGTTGCTTGGCAATTGAGTCAAGATTATATCCTTCAGAACCTAAGAAGCTTTTCTTCCTGTGCCTCTCGCTCAGTTTTGGAGAAAAAATGTTTTAAAAAATGTTCTCTAAGGAACTAGGTACATGACCCAGTTATGAAGCTCTTGTAAGCGTGATGACCTATGTTTACCATGGTGGCACATGTATGTAACCCCAGCAGAGGGGATGAGGCAACATGCAGGACACTGGACCTCAACTGAGAAAATCAGTGATTTCCAAGGTCGGAGACAGACCTTGTCTCAAAAATGAAGGTGGACAGCAGAGACCACTGACCTGGCCTCACCGTGATTCACATTTGTGCCTGCGCTCATATCTACACACCGACACATATGTACAGCACAAAAGCACAAGGGTGTTTAAGAATTTGGGTTACTGCCTTGTTGGAGGACCTGGATTTAGTCCCCAAAACCAAGGTATAACTGTGAATATTCTAGACAGGCAGAGCTCTAAGTCTCACCGTGCAGTCAGCCTAGCCAACTGGAGAGTTCCAAGCCAGTGAGAGAACTGTCCTCCTCCTCCCTCAAAGGTACAGAGCTTAGTGAATAACAGCACTGAAAGCTGACCTCTGACCTCCATATGCGCACATTCACAATACGCCGGTACACACACACACACACACACACACACACACACACACACACACACACACAGGGTGTAGCAGGAAACATGTTCAAGTAGCGGGGTCTCTGACTTGGTGAAATCTTCCTTGCCTTGTTTGTTTTCTGAGCTGCCCAACTTCACTCCCTACTCTGACCCTACCCCATGTGTGTCAGTAATGATTTGGGCACTGCCTGCCAGTTGGCTTTGAACAGAGCCATGGCGGCAGGATAGAAGTCTCTTATTAGGAGGAAGGGGAAAAACTAATGGAAGACAGTGGACCCCCAGTGCCCTCTTGTTCCCCTGCCAAGATTATTCATTGCCAGAAAGAGCGAGCAAATGTGTCAGGGTCGAGCAGCCTCCCGTGTTTATTTTCAGTTCATTTCCAAGTCCCCAAAATTACGTCTATGCTATGCCTGTCATTCTGAATCTGATGTCATTCCAAGCAATTTTCTAAAAGCTGTGTGGCTCTTTTGCTCTAAGTCAGGTAAAAATGCATGTGTCTTTCCCATGGGAGGGACGTTCACAGGGCACTGATTTTATTTTGCATAATCAATAGCGTTGATGCAGGATGTTCAGACACCTGGAAATGGGATTGTAATCGAGCCATGGCTCAGCTGCACCGAAAAGAAATACAAATATTAACCCGGGGAGGAGGCAGGTGGACGGAGTTCCAGGCTATTTTTACAGTTCATTTACTGTCCCGGGGCTGTGGGGCAGTAACTAAGAACCGATGATCCCTACACAGTGTTAAATGGCCGCAGGCACTAAAAATATTAATGAAGACACACATGCACTGACACTGTCGGCATGGGATAGAAATCAGAGCTGCCACTGTTGGGAGCTTCTCCTGTAGGTCTCCAGCACCAAGGCACTGTGGGAACGCCAAGCGCGACTTGAGACCTCCATCAAGGTAGTTGTGATACCCTTGTTTCCCTTCGTAAATGAAGACGGAAGCTGCAGAATCAAACTGAACACTGCCTCTTGTAAACAGTCTGCCAATTCTTGGATGTCCTAGCGCCTTGAAAGCCAGAGCACGGGACAGCGTTGCTGAGCATCAAAGCCAGAGAGAGACTCACGGGTGCTGAAAAGCACCTGACTGGAAGCGTGGGTGTGCGGGCAGCTTAGCTGTGTGGCCTTCACCTGCTAAAGAGCTCGGCTCTCACCGTGGAGCCCGTTGTTTTAAATAAGCTTCTGTTCCTTCTTAGATGCCCAGACTTATGTTGCAGCTGCACACTTTCTCAAAAGCGGAACACAGTTGGGGATTATTTTACAGGTTTAATTTTTAATGTCTGATAACCAAATCATCTACTGTTAATAAATGATTATCTCATCAAAGGCATTGTGCTTTAGAGGGAGCCGGTGGTATCGACCGCACTGTCCCCCAACACAGTATGCAAAGAACGATGGCGTGTCAAGCGCTTCCTATCATCATCTTCTTTAAAGCTAATTAACATATTAACTATGCCTGTCAAAATGTGGGGTAGATCATTTATAAATAAGCCTGTCAAACGTAATGAGATTGCATATTAAATCACCCCTTCTCCATTACATGTCTGATTTCAGATTCAAATGAATTTATTTAACATTGTAGCAGCTGGGTGGTTTGGAGAAATCTGTGCAAGTCATACTGTATAGGAAAATGGCTTCATTAAAATTGATTTCTAATATGTTATAATGAATATCGCCTGCTTATTAAGTATCATAATGCCATTGCTTCATATTGCTTAATGGCCACACACACACACACACACACACACACACACACACACACAAGCGCGTGCGCACACACACATGCATGCACACACACGAGCACACACACATGCACACACACGAGCACACACACACGCGTGCACACACACATGCACACACGCGCACACACACGTACACACACACACACACACACACACACACACACACACGCATGCAGTATCCAGTGCTCTGCCAGCATCTATGCTGATCTTTCTGTCTTGAACTTTTATTTGCACAATAAAATGTCTTAAGACTTGGGCTTATTTCCCATTGTTTTAAGAGTAAGAGCCACAAATGAACCTCGCTCTACCCCCTACCCTGAACATTACTTGTTCTGTGTGAGGCCTATGTCATTCTGAAAACTTGACCAATAATAATAGTAATAGTAGGTTCATTCATTGGCCATAGAGTGCAGCCACGCCCTGCTATGCTTTTAGTTACCTCCCTATCATGCCGTGCAGTGAACAGCGCACTGCAGAGTTAAGTGAGCTAACGAGGTCCTATGCTTAGTAAATAGCCAAGATTCACGAGGGTGGCCTTCTCGGCACCCCATTTGGTTTTACCACATTCTCTACTATCTCCTAAGACTGCCAAGAAATTGGCCTTCTTTTACTACTAATGTAACTTTAAAATGTAAGCAAAACACTTTATAAAATATTATACTCCAGCCCACGTTGGGTCTTTTGTGTAGCTCGAGTATTTTGGGTGTCTTTGGTTCTCACTCAGGTGCCTGTGCCTTGTCTGTCTCTCCTGATAGCTTTACTCCGACACCTTCCACTGTATAATTACATTCAAGGAAGACTTAAAAAGACACAAGGCATGACTCATTGAATTGAATACATTTTCATCATACCACTATCTACGCTGACATACATTTCCCCAACTCCTAGTCATTACTCACTTTTCCCTTCTACTAAAGTGAATGAGTCCCCTTTAAAAAAAAAAAAAACAGTGCCAAGAATGAGATTTTGACTTACTGCCGTACAACAGTCACCTCTCTGTCAACGTTGTTTGCATGTTTTCTAACTATTGCAGTCATAAGGCCAAGAAAGATATGAAACATTCATCGTCAAATTCTGCAGCTCTCTAACAGCTCTTAAGCAGTACGCAATAATGCGTGCTCCGACTGGCTTACTGACAGTGGGAAGCAACAGAGCGGAGGGCATAGGTAAAGACAACCTCAGAGAAAGACCCACCTGGTCCAGGAGGCACCATAATTTGTAGTCCTTCATATCCAATGAGGCCTCTTAAACTTTGACTCACCATATAATTCTTCAACGTACAATGACGCCTTCAAGAATTAGTAATTCTGCAAGGACAGTAGGTACAAAGAATTTCACTGTGTCATATGACTTAAAACCCACCAGAGCAACAATCGGTTCTATATTTCAGTCAGAAGAGATTTGCTATACTTTCATGTTTGAGTCCCACCTAAGGACTGTTGCCTACAAAAACTTTTTGCAGAAAATTTATGATTGAGAAATTTCTTGGTCAGTAGCCTTGTCTGATTGTGAAACTGTAGGATGACCACCGAGACACCAAAATTCCCAGGAGCTATGCCTGGAATGATAAAGGGAAGCTTTGTTTTCTTTCTGTCTTTTTTAACATTGGATATTTTATTTGAATTTCAAGTGTTAAATGTTTTCCCAATTTCCCCTCTGCAATCTCTCCTATCCTATCCCCCTACCCTGCTTCTATGAGGATGCTCCCCTCCCCACCACCCACTCCTGCCTCACCACCCTAGCATTCCTCTACACTGGGACATCAAGCCTTCACAGGACCAAGGGCCTCCCTTCCCATTGATGCCAGATAAGGCCCCTTCAGCTCCTTCACTCCTCCATTGGGGTCCCTGTGATCAATGGTTGGATTTGAGCATCCGCATCTGTATTGGTCAGGATAAAAAGTGTATTGTAATTTTTACATCTCGTCCTTCATCAGTACATTTCTGTGAGACAAATCATGTATTTCAGTCAATATATTTGACCACACTGTAGTAATGATAATATATAGGATAAATACGTATGTAGTCTTTCCTGCTAAATATTTCTAAAACAAGTTAAACTTCACCTAATTTTCTAATCACAGTTGGCAATGTAATTGGCTGCCCCCAAATGGATTCCTGAGTGATTTATAAGTTGCCAGTCACAGAGACTAAGTTTTATGATATTATTATAACCTTGGTGTAATCCACTGCCTCACTGGCCTGGGAGACTGAATGAGATGATTACAAGAAATTCTTGGGAAATATAAAACCATATAAATGTTGAAAGTAGTGTTCTTATTGCCTTTTGGATCTGTCAGTCAACCAAATTAAATGCCTCATGTTTCTATTGGGCTGTAGCATCCAAGAGTGCAGTGGATTATGACAATGAGATAGAAGATGCTATATTTGATTTTAAGGAATGACTTTGTCTTTGTCTCTGTCTTTGAAATTAGAATTTTTAGCTCAAGAGTTTTTCATATTATGTGGGGGGAGCAAGGCATGGGTACAATATGATTCTGTGTTTTAATCTAGAAATATGTAAATTAAGGAAGTCACATGGAGGTGAATCCCTTTAATGCTTTGGTGTGTGTATGGTATACATATTCATCTTGTATACATAGACGTGTGTGTGTATGTGTGTGTGTGTGTGTGTATTCATCTTATACACACATACGCATGCTTATTCTTTTATGAAACCAGAGACCATTGTTAAGAGCCTTCACCTCATTCATTTGTTCATTCATTCATTCATTCATTGTTCATTCTTTAATTTATTTATTAAGAGACAGTTCTGTCAATGAACCTGGAGTTACTTGGTTCATTAAGGCTTGTTTGTCATGAGTTCTAGGGACCTGCCTGTCTCTACCTCCCTGCTTTGGGACTACAGATGCATGAGCCTGCCTGGCTTTTTATGCCTGTGGTAGGAGTCCAAACCCAGGTGCCTTGGTTATGCAGCAACCACTGTGTGGCTGAGCCATCACCTCACCCCTGCTTATGTTATTAGTTACATATATATTCACAGAGAAATCGTCTCTCCGAATATAAAACGCTTTGCCTTTTAAAGTAGGGGCTATGATTAACAAAAATGTATGGAAGCCCCAAGTCGGCCTCCTTCTCCCGCTGTTTGCTCCATGTCCAACTTAGTTCATCTAAGCTTTCAACTATTCCTTTCAGTTTCCAGATGGAAACCTGTGACAATAAAACTCATTTCAGGCATTGCTGGTTCACTAACAACTACCTGTGAAGAGCAGGACCAGAGATCTACTTTACTCGTGGCTAACCTTAACCTTTAATCTCCCAGGAGCAATTGTGCATTCTCAGTTCTTCTGGCAGTGCTAGCTACCTCAGAGGTTCCACTTGGTTTGTTGTCTTGCTGCCTGTCAATTTATTACAGTGGTGGACTTGCATTGGAGAGCTGACCTATGACCTGGCTCATGCAGGCACCCCCGACCCCGTTTGGAGATTGTATTATACTAAATGGGTATTAGAGGAAGAAGACTTTCTCCTTCCTGCCAACCTTGTCCCACCCCACTTATATCTTAGTCTCCCTGTATAGAATCTGCATTACAGTTTTATACATGACTATCTTAAAGGTATTCAATATTAATAAGTCAGATGGTATTCATGGTTATAAATCATTTTTGCATAACCTTTTGGACTTTCTAATCACATTTAATTTTTAGGTCCTTTGCTTTTGTACACAGTGCTAATTATTTATGGTTTCAAAATGTTTTGAAACACATATAAAAAATGTTTACCAAATGCTCAAAGACGTCATAGCTACGTGTCATATATACTGATTTTTAAGATTATATTTTAATGACATCATTTCTTCCTTTCCCTTTTCTCTTTTCAAGCCTTCCCATATATCCCTCCCCAACCTCCTTCAAATTTATGGCCTCTTGTTATCACTAATTGTTACTGCTGGCATACATATGTACGTACATATTTACATACATGCATACATATGAATTGTTGAATTGTTGAGTCCATTTAATATTATTTGTGTTCATGACTTCAGGTTGACTGTTTGGCAATGGACAACCAATTGTTGTGCTCTTGCCTGGAGAGGACCGCATGTCCTGCCCCAAACTTACTAGGTTGTATGTAGTTCTTTATGTAGGTTGAGGCCTCTGTAAGCTTTTCCCTGTCCAAGCTCCTCGATGTTCTTTCTTACCTCACCACCTGGCCGCATGTTAGGGAAATGTCATGGGTGTAGCTTCTGATGTTACTAGGAGACATAATCTCACAGCAGAGTTCCTGATCCTCTGACTCTTACAATCGTACGACTCTGTCGCAGTATGTCCCCTAAGCCTTAAATGTAGGAATGTTTTGTACTGTTTTTTTTTTTTTAAGTCAGCCATCTTTCAGGAATACATTGTGTTAAAAATATGTATATATACATTTTAAAGTTTTATTTTTTAATCTCTGTATATGTGTGTCTGTATGAGTATATGCCATAGATATGCAGGTGCATACAGAGGCCAGAAGAAGGTGTCAGATCCCCTGGAACTGGAATTATAGGAAGTCGTTAGCCATGTACTGTGGATATTAGGAAGCAAACTCGGGTCCTCTGGAAGAGCAGGAAGTGCTTTAAAAGCGGAGCCATCTCCAGCTGCACTACGCCATGGAAATTAATCAAATCACATTGCCACCTGCATTTGTTACCATCCTAGTGCTGTCTCCAACTCCTGACGGGAAGGCGTTTAAGAGAAAGGTTGTGTGTTTCAATCACAAGGAAACACTGGCAGCAGGGGCATAGAGTGACCGGTCACATTCCATCTACAGTCAGAAGGCAGCAAGCGACAAAGGGACGAAGGTGAATGCTCAGCTTGCTGTCCCCTTCCCTGAAGTCTGAGTCCTCAGCTCAGGACGTGGTGCCATGCACATTAGGGTGCACTTTCTTCTCGTCTCATCTCACTGATCTACATAGTCCCTCACAGATGGGGCCAGAGGGTTGCCTACAAAATAATTGTAGATACTCTCAATTGACAATCGGTATTAACAACCACAAGTCTACTCCTCGTCAGCTTGACACTCTGACATGTATATAATTAAGTGAAATATGAAGATGCATATCATAATATATGTTATATGATGGTACAATTTATAGATGAAATATGCATTATATAATTGATCATGCTTCTTTTTTTTCTGGTTTCATAGAAACTTTCTTCAGGTATAAGAGGAATACTTGTCTCTTTGCTAATTTTTGTAAATGTGTTATAATGAATGGAGGGACCAGTTGACCCTTCAGTTCATATATCTTCGAAGCTTGATTTTTCATTGTAAATTGACTAGAATTGGGGTCACCTAACAGACATACCTCTGGGCATGTCTTTGAGAGTTTCCAGAGAAGTTCAACTGGGGAAGGAAACGCACCCAGAATGTGGGTGGTGCCATCACTTTGAGTTGGGTCTTCAATTGAAGAAAAGCAAAACAAAACAAAAAGAAAGCCTAGCATCCCCGCGAGCAAACTTGAGCCTTCGGACCACAGGTAAGACCAACTTTTCTGCTACAAACGACTTGCCTGGTGAGTTCAGGACACACAGAGGCGGAGTTCCTCTGGGACCGGACACTTCTGGTGTTTGGCCAGAGTCCCGGGCTGGCGGATCCCTGCCCTCAGCAGCTCTCTGCTCCCAGGCCCGTGGAGGGGAGCCCTCACCGCCTGGTCGGGCGGGCACTCCTGAGGCAGCAGAGCGGAGGAGACCACCAACGCTGCCCACCCCTGCCCACATCCCTGGCCCAGGAGGAAACTGTATACGGCCTCTGGGTACCCGTAGAGGAGGGCCCAGGAGCAGCAGGTCCACTTCGTCTGAGACACCGCACCTGAAGGGACTGACCGGATAAACAGTTCTCTGCACCCAAATCCCATGGGAGGGAGAGCTAAACCTTCAGAGAGGCAGACACGCCTGGGAAACCAGAAGAGACTGCACGCTGCACACATTACTGATCCCAGAGGAAAACACCAAAAGCTATCTGGAACCCTGGTGCACGGAACCTCCCGGAAAGGGCGGCGCAGATCTTCCTGGTTGCTGAGGCCGCGGAGAGCTCATAGGCAACACCCTGCGAGCAAACTTGAGCCTCGGGACCACAGGTAAGACCAACTTTTCTGCTACAAACGACCTGACTGGTGAACTCAAGACACAGGCCCACAGGAACAGCTGAAGACCTGTAGAGAGGAAAAACTACACGCCCGAAAGCAGAACACTCTGTCCCCATAACTAGCTGAAAGAAAACAGGAAAACAGGTCTACAGCACTCCTGAAACACAGGCTTATAAGACAGTCTAGCCACTGTCAGAAATAGCAGAACAAAGTAACACTAGAGATAATCTGATGGCGAGAGGCAAGCCCAGGAACCCAAGCAACAGAAACCAAGACTACATGGCATCATCGGAGCCCAATTCTCCCACCAAAGCAAACACGGAATATCCAAACATACCAGAAAAGCAAGATCTAGTTTCAAAATCATATTTGATCATGATGTTGGAGGACTTCAAGAAAGACATGAAGAACTCCCTTAGAGAAACACAGGAAAACATAAATAAACAAGTAGAAGCCTACAGAGAGGAATCGCAAAAATTCCTAAAAGAATTCCAGGAAACTATAAATAAACAAGTAGAAGCCCATAGAGAGGAGTCACAAAAATCCCTAAAAGAATTCCAGGAAAACATAAATAAACAAGTAGAAGCCCATAGAGAGGAGTCACAAAAATCCCTGAAAGAATTCCAGGAAAACACAATCAAACAGTTGAAGGAATTAAAAATGGAAATAGAAGCAATCAAGAAAGAACACATGGAAACAACCCTGGATATAGAAAACCAAAAGAAGAGACAAGGAGCTGTAGATACAAGCTTCACCAACAGAATACAAGAAATGGAAGAGAGAATCTCAGGAGCAGAAGATTCCATAGAAATCATTGACTCAACTGTCAAAGATAATGTAAAGCAGAAAAAGCTACTGGTCCAAAACATACAGGAAATCCAGGACTCAATGAGAAGATCAAACCTAAGGATAATAGGTATAGAAGAGAGTGAAGACTCCCAGCTCAAAGGACCAGTAAATATCTTCAACAAAATCATAGAAGAAAACTTCCCTAACCTAAAAAAGAGATACCCATAGGCATACAAGAAGCCTACAGAACTCCAAATAGATTGGACCAGAAAAGAAACACCTCCGTCACATAATAGTCAAAACACCAAACGCACAAAATAAAGAAAGAATATTAAAAGCAGTAAGGGAAAAAGGTCAAGTAACATATAAAGGCAGACCTATCAGAATCACACCAGACTTTTCGCCAGAAACTATGAAGGCCAGAAGATCCTGGACTGATGTCATACAGACCCTAAGAGAACACAAATGCCAGCCCAGGTTACTGTATCCTGCAAAACTCTCAATCAACATAGATGGAGAAACCAAGATATTGCATGACAAAACCAAATTTACACAATATCTTTCTACAAATCCAGCACTACAAAGGATAATAAATGGTAAAGCCCAACATAAGGAGGCAAGCTATACCCTAGAAGAAGCAAGAAACTAATCATCTTGGCAACAAAACAAAGAGAAGAAAAGCACACAAACATAACCTCACATCCAAATATGAATACAACAGGAAGCAATAATCACTATTCCTTAATATCTCTCAACATCAATGGCCTCAACTCCCCAATAAAAAGACATAGATTAACAAACTGGATACGCAACAAGGACCCTGCATTCTGCTGCCTACAGGAAACACACCTCAGAGACAAAGACAGACACTACCTCAGAGTGAAAGGCTGGAAAACAACTTTCCAAGCAAATGGTAAGAAGAAGCAAGCTGGAGTAGCCATTCTAATGTCAGATAAAATCAATTTTCAACTAAAAGTCATCAAAAAAGATAAGGAAGGACACTTCATATTCATCAAAGGAAAAATCCACCAAGATGAACTCTCAATCCTAAATATCTATGCCCCAAATACAAGGGCACCTACATACGTAAAAGAAACCTTACTAAAGCTCAAAACACACATTACACCTCACACAATAATAGTAGGAGATTTCAACACCCCACTCTCATCAATGGACAGATCATGGAAACAGAAATTAAACAGAGACGTAGACAGACTAAGAGAAGTCATGAGCCAAATGGACTTAACAGATATTTATAGAACATTCTATCCTAAAGCAAAAGGATATACCTTCTTCTCAGCTCCTCATGGTACTTTCTCCAAAATTGACCATATAATTGGTCAAAAACAGGCCTCAACAGGTACAGAAAGATAGAAATAATCCCATACCTGCTATCAGACCACCACGGCCTAAAACTGGTCTTCAATAACAATAAGGGAAGAATGCCCACATATACGTGGAAATTAAACAATTCTCTACTCAATGATAACCTGGTCAAGGAAGAAATGAAGAAAGAAATGAAAAACTTTTTAGAATTTAATGAAAATGAAGGTACAACATACCCAAACTTATGGGACACAATGAAAGCAGTACTAAGAGGAAAACTCATAGCGCTGAGTGCCTGCAGAAAGAAACAGGAAAGAGCATATGTCAGCAGCTTGACAGCACACCTAAAAAGCTCTAGAACAAAAAAGAAGCAAATACACCCAGGAGGAGTAGAAGGCAGGAAATAATCAAACTCAGAGCTGAAATCAACCAAGTAGAAACAAAAGGACCATAGAAAGAATCAACAGAACCAAAAGTTGGTTCTTTGAGAAAATCAACAAGATAGATAAACCCTTAGCCAGACTAATGAGAGGACACAGAGAGTGTGTCCAAATTAACAAAATCAGAAATGAAAAGGGAGACATAACTACAGAATCAGACGAAATTCAAAAAATCATCAGATCTTACTATAAAAGTCTATATTCAACAAAACTTGAAAATCTGCAGGAAATGGACAATTTCCTAGACAGATACTAGGCACCGAAGTTAAATCAGGAACAGATAAACCAGTTAAACAACCCCATAACTCCTAAGGAAATAGAAGCAGTCATTAAAGGTCTCCCAACCAAAAAGAGCCCAGGTCCAGACGGGTTTAGTGCAGAATTCTATCAGACCTTCATAGAAGACCTCATACCAATATTATCCAAACTATTCCACAAAATTGAAACAGATGGAGCACTACCGAATTCCTTCTATGAAGCCACAATTACTCTTATACCTAAACCACACAAAGACCCAACAAAGAAAGAGAACTTCAGACCAATTTCCCTTATGAACATTGATGCAAAAATACTCAACAAAAATTCTGGCAAACCAATCCAAGAGCACATCAAAACAATCATCCACCATGATCAAGTAGGCTTCATCCCAGGCATGCAGGGATGGTTTAATATACGGAAAACCATCAACGTGATCCATTATATAAACAAACTGAAAGAACAAAACCACATGATCATTTCATTAGATGCTGAGAAAGCATTTGACAAAATTCAACACCCCTTCATGATAAAAAGTCCTGGAAAGAATAGGAATCAAGGCCCATACCTAAACATAGTAAAAGCCATATACAGCAAACCAGTGGCTAACATTAAACTAAATGGAGAGAAACTTGAAGCAATCCCACTAAAATCAGGGACTAGACAAGGCTGCCCACTCTCTCCCTACTTATTCAATATAGTTCTTGAAGTTCTAGCCAGAGCAATCAGACAACAAAAGGAGGTCAAGGGGATACAGATCGAAAAGAAGAAGTCAAAATATCACTATTTGCAGATGATATGATAGTATATTTAAGTGATGCCAAAAGTTCCACCAGAGAACTACTAAAGCTGATAAACAACTTCAGCAAAGTGGCTGGGTATAAAATTAACTCAAATAAATCAGTAGCCTTCCTCTACACAAAAGAGAAACAAGCCGAGAAAGAAATTAGGGAAACGACACCCTTCATAATAGATCCAAATAATATAAAGTACCTCGGTGTGACTTTAACCAAGCAAGGGAAAGATCTGTACAATAAGAACTTCAAGACTCTGAAGAAAGAAATTGAAGAAGATCTCAGAAGATGGAAAGATCTCCCATGCTCATGGATTGGCAGGATTAATATAGTAAAAATGGCCATTCTGCCAAAAGCGATCTACAGATTCAATGCAATCCCCATCAAAATACCAATCCAATTCTTCAAAGAGTTAGACAGAACAATTTGCAAATTCATCTGAATAACAAAAAACCCAGGATAGCTAAAACTATCCTCAACAATAAAAGGACTTCAGGGGAATCACTATCCCAGAACTCAAGCAGTATTACAGAGCAATAGTGATAAAAACTGCATGGTATTGGTACAGAGACAGACAGATAGACCAATGGAACAGAATTGAAGACCCAGAAATGAACCCACACACCTATGGGCACTTGATTTTTGACAAAGGAGCCAAAACCATCCAATGGAAAAAAAAAAAGATAGCATTTTCAGCAAATGGTGCTGGTTCAACTGGAGGTCAACATGTAGAAGAATGCAGATCGATCCATGCTTATCACCCTGTACAAAGCTTAAGTCCAAGTGGATAAAGGACCTCCACATCAAACCAGATACACTCAAACTAATAAAAGAAAAAAACTAGGGAAGCATTTGGAACACATGGGCACTGGAAAAATTTCCTGAACAAAACACCAATGGCTTATGCTCTAAGATCAAGAATCGACAAATGGGATCTCATAAAACTGCAAAGCTTCTGTAAGGCAAAAGGACACTGTGGTCAGGACAAACGGCAACCAACAGATTGGGAAAAGATCTTTACCAATCCTACAACAGATAGAGGCCTTATATCCAAAATATACAAAGAACTCAAGAAGTTAGACCAAGAGGGAGACAAATAACCCTATTAAAAAAAATGGGGTTCAGAGCTAAACAAAGAATTCACAGCTGAGGAATGCCGAATGGCCGAGAAACACCTAAAGAAATGTTCAACATCTTTAGTCATAAGGGAAATGCAAATCAAAACAACCCTGAGATTTCACCTCACACCTGTGAGAATGGCTAAGATCAAAAACTCAGGTGACAGCAAATGCTGTCGAGGATGTGGAGAAAGAGGAACACTCCTCCATTGTTGGTGGGATTGCAGACTGGTACAACCATTCTGGAAATCAGTCTGGAGGTTCCTCAGAAAATTGGACATTGCACTACCTGAGGATCCAGCTATACCACCCCTGGGCATATACCCAAAAGATGCCCCAACATATAAAAAAGACACGTGCTCCACTATGTTCATCGCAGCCTTATTTATAATAGTCAGAAGCTGGAAAGAACCCAGATGCCCTTCAACCGAGGAATGGATACAGAAAATGTGGTACATCTACACAATGGAATATTACTCAGCTATCAAAAACAATGACTTTATGAAATTCGTAGACAAATGGTTGGAACTGGAAAATATCATCCTGAGTGAGCTAACCCAATCACAGAAAGACATACATGGTATGTACTCATTGATACGTGGCTATTAGCCCAAATGCTTGAATTACCCTAGATGCCTAGAACAAATGAAACTCAAGACGGATGATCAAAATGTGAATGCAGATCGCTCCTGAGAGACACAGCCAGAATACAGCAAATACAGAGGCGAATGCCAGCAGGAAACCACTGAACTGAGAACAGGACCCCCATTGAAGGAATCAGAGAAAGAACTGGAAGAGCTTGAAGGAGCTCGAGACCCCATATGTACAACAATGCCAACCAACCAGAGCTTCCAGGACTAAGCCACTACCCAAAGACTATACATGGACTGACCCTGGACTCTGACCTCATAGGTAGCAATGAATATCCTAGTAAGAGCACCAGTGGAAGGGGAAGCCCTGGGTCCTGCTAAGACTGAACCCCAGTGAACTAGACTGTTGGGGAGAGGGTGGCAATGGGGGAGGGGTTGGGAGGGGAACATCCATAAGGAAGGGAGGGGGGAGGGATGTTTGCCCAGAAACCGGAAAGGAATAACACTAAAATGTATATAAGAAATACTCAAGTTAATAAAAAAAAAAAAAAAAAAGAAAGAAAGAAAGAAAGCCCTAGCATTTGAGTTCTCTGCTCTGAGGAGGTGAAGAGGCAAAAAGAGCTGCTTCTGCAGTCATGCCTTCCCCACTGTAATGGATGACACCCTCAGACCATGAGTCTCAGTACACTTTTCCTTCCTGAAGGTGTTTCTTGTCCACTACAAGTCATCGTACTGAGAAAGGTTACTAATACAGTGCTATGTGGGCCTAGGGTTGGCCTTTTCTGCCGGAAACTCTCTGAAATCAATGTCACTGACGTATTTTTGGTTCTTCAGAATCTCGTAACTGGTGGATGATGTCCTCAGCTCACCTTAGAAGACAGGAGCTCATGGTCGCACAGGTCACACCCCTTTCATTGGATCCTCTTCGTTCTTCGCAGAGCCTCCCCATTTTCTGCTGCAAGTTTACTTTTTCCATTTGAGGCTGTTTGGTCCAGTTTAATCTATCCTGCTGATACGCTGTTAGAGAAGAGAGGGCTGGTGAGAAGAAACTGACTGGGCAGTTCCTTTTCCACAAAGTTCTAATCGCCTATTTTCAGCTGTCAGATTCACCTTCAGTGTTTAGAGCCTGTGTCTCTGTGTGCTTAGCCTTGTCCAAGTTGCCAAATTCAAATCCTCTCACTGTAACTTGGAACTGCTAATGGTCTACAGAGGTCACTACACCTTCATGCACGTGAAAACAAGTTACCTCTCACCTAAGTTGCCATCTTTTGTGTGTTTTAATTTCCTCTTGTGTGTGTTTTAATTTGGTTTATTTTTATTTTCCTAATCAGCTACTATGGTCTTCTTGGGAGGAAAGGAGGAACTGTACATTTTGCTGTATGCCTTTCTCTTGTTGATAATTCAACACCCATGGCTGCGAAGAGCTAGCTGCTAGAGTCCTTGCTCCCTGGGTGGGAGCCTGGGAAATAAGATAGCAGTTGAGGGAACTTTGTGACTGCCAGCCTCTAGGTATGATGGGGAAACACATAATCTGTACTACTACGCACACACGTATATTAGTGTATATCTGCTGTCCCAGGGCTTGCAGTATTGAAACATAAAAATCAGAAATTCAAGTTCATTCTTTGATACAAAATGAATTGAAAGCCAGCTGGCACTATATGAGACTTGTTTCAATGGAAAAGTTAATTAATAAGACATTGAAGACATTAGAAAATTTTAGGTGAGTGAAGCTACATTGACAGAATGCTGGCTTGTATGCAGGGGGATGACATAGTTGGGGAGAAACTGAAATGTAGTTGGGCAGAGGCTGGCAGGCTCTATGAGTGCCACTCATGGCAGTATTCAGCAAGGGGACTGAAATGTCCCACTGCTCAGCAAGGGGCAGAAGCAGGGGCATGGCGCTGTTCTTACATTCGTCCATTAGCTCTTCATGACACTGCTTTGTCTAGCATATAGTCTGAGGAGGAATCTAGTGCTAATCAATGTCGTTGGAAGAATAATGAAAATAATACGATAATTTTAAAAGATTTTCTATGTATATGAGTATTTGCATACGTGTTTCATATATGTCACATGCACACCGGGCAGGTAGGAACTGCACACCATACTCCCTGGAGCTGTAGGTCACAGATGATTGTGACCTGCCATGGGGGTTCAGGGATTCTGACCTGAGGACTCTACAAGAGTATCAGCTGCTCTTAACCAGTGAGCTATGTGTCTAACGCCAAACCAGCGATTTGAAAGAATTGAAGTAAAACTCAACTGAAACAACCCATCAGTGCCCAAGTAACAGCTTTCTGAATTCCATCAAAATATTCAGAGCTTTGGTTATGTGACAGGCACTTAGTGATTACTGGGATCGCTTGGTGATTGCCTACCTGAGTAGGATGTTCTGGGGCACACGAGGGTAGTTCATCTTCGCCATGGCATTTTGTATTTCTCTGTATTCCCATGTGAAATGAGCGAGATACTTATCTAATTAGATCTCTACAGAGCCCGGCAGGGCTTTTATCATTCTTTCTGATTGATAGTTCAAACGGTTCCTCCTTTCTTCCTAGCTTTTACCATATTTGCTTTTAGAAATTGAATGTACTCATAACCTAATGAAAATTCAACAGATTAAAACTTTATTATAGCAACTGTATAAACTCGCATTTGTTTGTCATGTTTAATTTAAGATGTTTAACTTAGAAGCTGCTTCAGAGTTTAAGTAACAGAGTGAAATCAATTTATAATATCAGTGCTTTTCCTTTTTTTTTTTCAACCTTTATATTTTAATATGTCTTCGGCAGCCCGATAGCTGGGCAGCTGCCTACTCTCCATGCTGTTAGAATCTGCCTCCCACTGATAACTCCAAGTAACTACTTACTAAATTCTGTGTTCGCTCTTGGCTGCTCTGGGCCCCATTGAGCAGCCCTCTGGGCCCCTTTACATGGTGGCTTTGCATCTCTGTCCTGTACACTCCTCGGGCATGGCATCCCCAGTGCTTTTCTTAGGCCATTTTGAACCTCCAGTGCCCATCAGGAGCATCTGGTTGTGTTTCTCAGACTGATAGTGCCACAGAAAGAAAACCAAATACAAAGCCTTCTCTAGAATCCCAGGGTAGCCCTGTTCCCATGGAGATCTCCCATCGGCATGCAGTGAATCATTCGTTTCTTCATTCATTTTGCATGACTCTTTACAGAATATTCTAGAGTAAAAGGAAGCCAATCCTGCCTTCAGACAGCACCCTCATGCATTATTATCCCATTGCCAACTTCTAGTCCCTCACTCAGTTACCATTCTGCACAGACAACATGGCAGGACAAGTATTTGACAATGCTTAAAAAGTATATGCCCTTTCCCAAAAGTTAACCATGAGATTCTGTAGAGAAAACGGTTATCTTCATGTATTGTCTATATTATGAGTTACTAAGTGTTCCTTAAATGTCAGCTTCCCTATCACATATATTAATGTGGTAACATAGTAATATTGATAATCAGAGTCCATCAAAATTCAGCCGTGCGATTTGATGGATGAATCTAAATACCAATGTAGCGTGCATCATGTATTGAATTTCACAGTTCTCCTCATAGGAGAATAATTTACACAAAAACTTTACTAATAATTTCTCTTCATGATATACCAGATATGATTTCATGGGGGAAAAGGCTTATATAGGTCATTTGCTTGGATATTTGAGATACCCATGAGCAGGTCTTTTCCTCCTGATTCTTTGTTTTATTTCACAGGAGTTTACTGAGAGAAGCCTTAAAAATAGCTTCCTTAGTTTGCTATCAGATGAAAGAGAAGCAGAAGTCAGAATTCGGGCTCCAGGGTTTGTTTATCTTGTTCTGCCTGGTCCATGCTTAATCCTTTGAGAGGCACCGTTGTTGATTGTGTTTTAAAAGGCATCCTTCTTTAATTATTCTAAGATACAATGTATAGTATCCCCTTGCTGTTTGGTGTAGCATTCTGCATTTTCTATAGTTCTGCTCTGAGTAGGCTTCCATGGGCGTGTTTACTCTTTTCCACCACTATACCTGGTAACTGGTTATCAGCAGTCTGACTGTCCCTTGGGTAACCATTATCCTCATTCATCTTCCTCAAGTGCTAAGACATCGTTAAAGATCAGTAACTTTGTAGGCTGGAGGTACTCGGCAATGGCGGTAGACAGTTATTTGCTTGGCTAATTGTGTACGTTCTCTGTCCAAAGTTCTAATTCTGAACACTTGGTTTCAGCTGTATTTTACTGAACCATCATTGTGTTCTCTAGATAGAAACCAGAATTACCATTTGATATTGTCTCTGATCGTGGTGACCTAATCAAAACATTCTGTTCTAATTGCGGTGGCAGCGTAGCATAAGGAAGTAGTCGTCCATCCATCCAGGACTTAGGAGTGAAGCTTCCAGACCTGGATCTGAAACAGGACATGTACTTACAAAACACAGTTTTTTCTTAAAGTAGGTTGAACACAACTGTAGATGTTGCTAGGTTTTAGCATTCAAGTAATTTTCACTGCTAAATGAGTGGTCTCTATAGCAACTGCTGAAGTTCTTTGGGACGTCTTAAAAACAAGGGTAGAGTGGTGATATTTCGGGGAAGACTAATACTTTGTAGAAATTTGTTATATAAGAATATTATCAATCAAGACACCTCCTTTGAATATCCCATGTGTGCACTCCTCAGACTCATTTATGCCATTCATCTTAAAGGCATTTTCTGACTGTTTGTGCTAGTCACTGTGCTGGTCATGAGGATGAGAAAGGTCCCCCTTTCATTCAACATCATATGCTATTATGCAAGAATATAGTGTCAGTGGTCACTCTGGAAAGCGTTAAAAATGTATCCCTGGAGAGTGATAAGGAGATGTAGAGTCATAATGGCCCAGCTCCCAAGCCTATTTGAGAAAGTCAGCTGTCCTAGTTAGCGTTTCTGTTGCTGCAGTGAAACAATATGACCAAAAGGCAAGTTGGGGAGGAAAGGGTTTATGCGGCTTATCATATCATTGAAGGAAGTCAGGGCAGGAACTCAGAACAGGAACCAAGAACCATGCACTGATGCAGAAGCCATGGGCAGGTGCTTTTTACTGCCTCGCTCCTCATGGTTTGCCTAGCTAACTCTCTTACAGAACCCAGGACCACCAGCCCATGGAAGATCCCACCCACAGTGACCTGGTCCCTCCCCCCATCAATCGCTAATTTATAAAAGCCCTACAGCCAGATGTTACAAAGGCATTTTCTCAGTTGAGGTCCCCTCCTTTCAGATAACTCTAGCTTGTGTCAAGTTGACACACAGCTAGCCAGCACACCATCTTTCTAAGTTGACAATACTAGGTGCATTCCTGAAAGAATGGATCACCAGGACATAGCATGCTGGCACATGTGGATAGAGGTGTCAGATAGCATCCCAGAAACAGGTTAGGAGGAGAGCAGGTCGGAGCAAAGAGCAAAGAGCAAGTGACTAGAGGTTAGAAGAATGCTCAGACTATGACAAATGACAGCTTGGCTGTACCCCATAAAAAACAAGATTCTTGGGTAATTCCTGGATTTATGACTGTAGACTCTAGAGGCAATGAACAGAAAACTAAAAGGAAACGAGAAAAAGGAAAATATGTTTTGCCACTTGGTTAAATGTACTACTGATTAAGACACAGACATGTACATGTTATTGAACATATGAGGTCTAAGTTATCATCAGAGTACATGGAACACGTGGCACTTTGGCGTGTTGACATCCTTGCTATTTCTTGTCCCTCTTCACTACAGTTGTGGGCTCAGGTCAGAAATCTGCAAACCGCTGCTGGGGCCACCTGGAACTCCAGTCTTCAGAACTCATTCTTCTATTTTTGCTTAATTTTTATTCTGATTTGCTTACTATGTAAATGCATCTTGTTGGAGACATAATTTTGTTAAATAGTCTGAAAATGAAGTTCCAGCCCTTTCTGCTATAACTCCATTGTATGGAGTTAAATATTTTCTAAATGTGGATTTTCCCCCCTTACAGTCCTGGGCTTGTTTTTTCATGACCTGATTGCTGAGTCCTCCATAGAAGTATTTGACAGAGATATATTGTGCCTATCAGTGCCTAATGAAGCACTAACCACGTAAATGGTGACTGGCACTTTAATCAATACAGTCCCTTTGGTACCCACCAAGGGCACGGCTAAGTGTAATTTTTTTTTAATCTTTCACTTTTCAGTGACTCAATGTCAGAATGAAAAGATCACATCTGTTATGATTAAGACGTTTTCTTACAGGTTGTAATAAACTAAGGTGGGTTGTTTTTTAGCCTTTTACAAGGTAATTTTCTAGACAAGAAGGGTTGGTTCCTTTTGCAGGTAGATACATTCCTCAGGAGAAAAGTGGGATAAATATATGGCCACCTTGGTGCACAAAAATAGCTCCCGCTTTCATCGGAGAGTAGAGTACTTCAGTGAACCATAGCGAAATAAAATTACCTGCTAGGTTAATTAACGAGGAAGCCTTCTGAGTTAGTGTTGCATTTAGATTGTTTCACATTTAACCTAATTTAATTTAGTAGTCCATTGTTTTGATGTCGTTTCTTCAGCCATAGTGCTAATATATGTTCACGGGATTTATGGGAGGCACCCAAACTACTTTCAAAACAGAATTACACAGATGCTTTTAGATTCTTGCTTGTCAGTGTCTAAACTTGGACAACAGCCACCTCAGCATCACTTGGGAGCTTGTTACAAATCTCAGGCCTCAACCCTCACTCTGTGAGCCAGAATCCAGGTTCTGAGGATGCTGCAGGATCTGCATACATATTAAATAGAGAAGCTGCTTCCCCTGTTGCTTTTGGATGGACGCATGTGCTAGAGGGGAATTTCTGGAGCCAAGATAACATTGAAAAGAAAGATAATGAAGTTGTGCTGAGTCCTGGGTCTGTCTTCTGCTTGCCTCCTGTCTACCGCAGTTTGCCAGTGTCTTGATCTGCAGTCCTCTTGCCAGAGGTTTTGAAGATGCAGATGGTTCTAGAAGGCTAAGAATGTCCTGCATTAGAGGCCTCCTGCAGTTTGCAGGTGGACCAGCCTGCATGCAAAAGGGCAGTTTCTCCCTGAAGTGATAGAGGCAGTTTAGTGGGTCTGGGGCCTCTGCACACAGAATGCACAGGCCCTCTGGGTTGGGATCACCCCTCAGCTTGGCATGCAAACACAGCCACACAAGACCGAAATCTTCTCTTCTTGTCTCCTATGTAAGGAATACCAGACCTTTGCTAATAAATGAAACTGGAAATGAAATATGTAACTTTTTCAGTTCTGAAGTAGATCATACTGTGTAAGTTGTTCTGCTTTGATCACTGAGATGAGACCAAATCCTTGATTTAAAATTTAGGGAAGGAGAGCAGCATTTTAGGTTGTTTTTAAAGTATTTTGGCTAATATCAAAAATAGATTAATGTAAACTAGAGAAGTAATAATGCTTACATACTATGTCACCTGTCTTTGTAGAGATGACCTCTTACTTTTCCCATGCTTGGAATCAAATATGATGGTGATAGATGTAACTAGGTCTCCACAAAGGGCCTTTTCCCTTCGTTTTGTGACAGGGCCTCATTGTGTAGCCTACTCTGGACTTGAACTCATGATCCTCCTGCATCAGCCGTATAAGTGCTAGTCACGTGTGTGTGTGTGTGTGTGTGTGTGTGTGTGTGTGTGTGTGTGTGGATGTGTGTGTGTGTGTGTGTGTAGGTGTGTGTGTGTGTGTGTGTGTGTGGATATGGGTGTGTGTGTGTGTGTGTGTGTGTGTATGGGTGTGTGTGTGTGTGTGTGTGTGTGTGTGTGTGTGTGTGTGTGTGTGTGTGTGTGTGTGTGTGTGTGTGTGTGTGTGTGTGTGTGTGTATGTGTGTGTGTGTGTGTGTGTGTGTGTGTGTGTGTGTGTGTGTGTGTGTGGATATGTGTGTGTGTGTGTGGGTGTGTGTGTGTGTGTGTGTGTGGATGTGGGTGTGTGTGTGTGTGTGTGTGTGTGTGTGTGTGTGTGTGTGTGTGTGTGTGTGTGTGTGTGTGTGTGTGTGAGTGTGTGTGTGGTATAACCTGGCCAGGATTTTTATAAACATGCATTGCAGACTGCATATCAGTAGGTGATTTTGATAACCTCCCTTTATTCCATCCTGATTGTTTGGGAATGGAATGACACAAGGGTCAAGAGAGAGAAAGATATTCAGAGGAGGAGTACAGCATACCCAGGTATGGTTATGGGCTCAAGTAAGAGTTAGCCATACTTTATCCTCCTGCTTCACTATGAGATGATGCAGCCAAGGTGAGGGTCTTGAACCAGTGTCTGATGTTGGAACTCTTCACGCTCCATAACTGGGAGGGAAATAAATCTCTTTTCTTCATAGAGCTGATCTACATTTTATATTCATGACAGTAACAACCAGGAAAGGTCGGTATAAGCTTCCAATCTCCATATTTAATGCAAGGAAAAGAAAACCTGAGCTATAATGTAAAAGCGATGATTCCCCATTTATTAGCATACAGAGTCAGTGACGGGGAGTATAGGCACAGTATAGCAGTAGAAAAGCACCTCCTAGACTTAGGTCCCAGCTAAGTTAATCTGTGGGATTCCGATTAACAGTCTGATTGTGCTAGCACTCACGTTATAAAATAAAAGGCAATGAGATATTTACCCAGTCTTCTAAACAGAAGACAAAACTCTTTGCGATAATAGCTCTCACAGAAATAAATTCTTCTTTCACCCTATTGGACCAACCAACTCCCAAACCCTCCGTTTTGAGAAGAAATCATTACAGGACTTGTTTTTGAAGCACGTCCTTATTCATACACTCTCTGTGGCTTGTCGTTTGTCCTATCTTTAATCAAGGGATGTTGATCAAGGACTCAAAGTGACAGTAAGGAGTGGTCCCAGAAGTCTCCCAACACATGTGGTGACAGGCTAATGGCAACACAGTGGGTTACTGAGAAACCCTGAGTGTGAACATCAGGCTTTCTCACCACAAAAAGGAATACAGATGGTAATTAGCTAGATTTTCCTGGTACACACATCTATTTCAGAGCATCTTGTCAATACAATACTGAGTGTGTGTGTGTGTGTGTGTGTGTGTGTGTGTGTGTGTGTGTGTGTATACATATAGACTTTAATGTCAATAAAAGCAAATAAATTGTAGAGGAAACAGAATGCTTCATTTCTCAGAGGACATATGAAACTCCATAGTAGGTATGACTTGGCCCGTAGGCCTTTGTGTTGTTCTGCTCTTACCTCTCCCCCAGACATCCTAAGAAGGAGCCATTTTTCCTCCAGCAATTGCTACTAGGACTGGGAAGGGTCAGGTGACTTAACAACTAGCTATTGTAATTGGTTCTACTCTGAAAGGTGTGTTGTTTGTTTATTTATTTCATATGAATATTTTTGCCTGCATATATGCCTGTGCAGCCCTTGCATACAGTGCCTCTGGGGGCCAGAAGAGGACACCAGATCCCCTAGAACAGTTAATAGACAGTTGTGAGCTGCTATGTGGGTGTTGGGAATTGAATCCTAATATCCCTGGAACCTGGATAGCCTAGGAAAGCAGCCAGTGCTCCTGACCACTAAGCCATCTCTTCAGCCTCTCTGTTACTGCTTACGCAGCACAAATTGGATATCTGTGGGTATATCCAGCTGTTTCTTTCTCTGAGTATTAGAAGAAAGGGGTGGATGTGTTCTTCTTTCATAGAAATCAATATGATCTCTGGCCATTTAACCCTTTCTTCCACTTTTTCACACAAAGCCAGATCAAGACTTGACTCTCTCAAGATTCCCCACTTATTAGACTGTTTCCTCTGCCTGCCGTGCTGATGCCCATGTTGTTCCATTCTCCCATAATCCAACAGGCTGAAAGTCTCTAACTGTCTAGCCTCCAGGTCTCTGAGTCTCCCCTAGCCTTCCATACCAATTGTAGCATGTCCTCAGACGCTGTTCTATGTCTTACCATGGAGACATGTAATATAAACCATACAAAAGTGTTTACACACATGAGAATGTAACAATTTTCTTTTCTTTTCTTTTTTTTTTTTTTTTTGATCTTTAATTTCAGCCTTCAGGGACAAGAAAAGGTTGCCCATCTCTCCCTATCTATTCAATATAGTGCTTGATGTTCTAGCTAGAGCAATTAGACAACAAAAGGAGATCAAGGGGATACAAATTGGAAAGGAAGAAGTGTTGGTATCACTATTTGTGGATGATATGATAGTGAACCCAAAATTTCTACCAGATAACCCCTACAGCTGATAAACAATTTCAACAAAGTGGCTGGAAAAAAATTAACTCAAAAAATCTGTAGCTTTTTTATACAAATAATAAATATGGTAAGAAAGAAATTAGAGAAATAACACCCTTCACAATAGTCACAGATAATATCTTGGTGTAACTCTAACCAAGCAAGTGAAAGGTCTGTATGACAAGAACTTCAAGACTCTGAAGAAAGTAATCAAAGAAGACTCCAGAAGATAGAAAGATCTCCCATGCTCATGGATTGGTAGGATTAGCATAGTGAAAATGGCCATCTTACCAAAAGCAATTTACAGATCCAATGCGGTCTCCCTCAAAATTCCAATTCAATTCTTCATAGAGCTAGAAAGAGCAATTCTCAACTTCATATGGAAAAACAAAGAAAACACAGGATAACCAAAACAGTTCTCAACAATAAAAGATCTTTTGGTGGAATCACAATCCCTTACCTCCAGCTATACTACAAAGCAATAGTTATAAAAACCGCATGGCATTGATACAGAAACAGACAGGTTGATCAATGGAATAGAATCGAAGAACAGATATAAACCCACACACCTGTGGACACCTGATCTTTGACAAAGCCAAAACCATATGGTGGATAAAAGAAAGAATCTTCAATAACTGGTGCTGGTCTAACTGGCTTTCTGTATGTAGAGGAATGAAAATAAATCTGTATTTATCACCTTACATAAAGCTCATGCCCGACTGACATAATTATCTTAAAGTTGCCAATGACCTCCATATTTTATTTGACCTTACCTGTAATTAGGAGTGAAACTGAATTTTTTCCCCTGGACTATAGAAGAAAGTAGTATCACATGATAGAAAACAGTATAAATCATCTGTTTATTCCTTTTATACAGAAGGACATTGCTGGGTCATGTGGACCTCAGTGGTACACTTGCTTCGTGTGTGCAAGTCTCTGGGTTTGATCCCCAACATCAAATCGGATGTGACGAACAAAAGATGTCAGACTGGGGATATAGCTCAGAGACAGACCATTTGCCTGACAGGTGCAGGAGCTCAGCACTTTGAACTCAGCACTGCCACAACCAAACAAAACAGTGGAAGAGAAGAAGGAAAATTGCTTTTAAAAATATATTTTAAAATATTGTGAGATTACCCAACCAAACTGCAGAAAGAAATAGAGAAGGTTTTCTGTGTCAGTTAATCATAATAATAAATGTTGTTTTTCACACTTTAGATTGCTTTTTAGCATTAAAAACCATGTAATTTCCTATGACGTTTCTTAAATTTATTTTTTTTTTTTTTTTTTTTGGTTCTTTTTTTCGGAGCTGGGGACCGAACCCAGGGCCTTGCGCTTCCTAGGCAAGCGCTCTACCACTGAGCTAAATCCCAACCCCTCTTAAATTCATTTTTATGCTCTATTTTTATGCTTAACTTTGCATTGTTTTCCACAATATATACTACTAAATTAAAGATATCCGGGCTGAACAGACATCATTCTTTGCTTCTTATGGCAAAGAATTACGAGTTTTGATCGAAGTCCTATTTAAAGATTTAAAAAGATTTTATTTGTGGTTGCCCATATGCATGTATGGGTAGGGATGTCTATACAGGGGAGCGCAGTGTCTGTGGGAGCCAGAGCTTCAGGTCTTGTTAGAGATGGCACCTTTGAGCCAGATAACAGGGGTGCAAGTACCAAACTCAGCTCCTCTTAAAAAACAGAATCGTACCTTAACTGTTGAGCCAAATCTCTCACTCCAGGTCACTTAAATCAGTGATGTGATCAGAATCCATTATTTTACATTTTATGTCAGAAAAAAGCGATCCGTCTACCAGTGACCTAAGCTAGATTTGTAAAATTTGAGTTCTAAAAGTTGAAGCTGTGTGGCTGCATCAAGATCCCTTTCCAGTAGAGTAACCCTAAAGTCAGGCGTCAGTGTTGAATCTCATGAGACCTCTTAAATGAGCTTTTGTCCGGAGCCTGTGTCTTCTTTGTAGGGCGACTGTGTACTCATGTGGTGTATGCATATGCGTGTGCAGGTCCACAGTCTGGCGTGCCTACCCGTGGAGACTAGAGGAAGACAGCAGGCGTCCTGCTCTATCAGCTTAGCCTTCCCCCTTGAAACAGGGTCACATGCCCTGCAGCCAGGCTGTTGACCAACACGCCCCAGCGATCCTCCTGTCCGCCTCAGCCACCACAGGGTTAGGACTACAGGTGTGCATCCTGGGAATCTGAACTCAGTTCTTCATGCACGGAGATAAACACCATGAGCCATGGGCCCATGTTTCCTTCCAGAAGAATGTAGACTCAGTAGACAGTCATTATATAAACATTCAAATTCTGGGGCGGAAAAGCCACAAAGAAGACACTGCCCCATATACGCCTTCATTTAAGTCTAGTGCGTCAAGTAGATGGATTAGTTCTCAGCAAACTACTCAGTGCTGTCAACTTACTATGTCTGCTGAAGGAGCACAGAACTAATGGTGGGGGAGGGGAGGGGTGGCAGGGTGATTTCTTCATGTGAATTCAAGGACTTTCGTGGCTGCTTGGCAGTTCCAGCAAAAAAAAAAAAAATCTGTATTAATAATACTGATATGTTGGGTAGCTCTGCTTCTTATTTTCTTGTGCATTATAATTTCTGTATGGTCATTAAGTATAATTCTTTGAGCTTCATTAGTGTGCTCTTAAGTGTCTTTGAGAAAGATGATGCCACACGAAACATCCATTAGAAACGAACCTCCAAATCTCTCAGCCAGCCAAGCATTTAAAGTCTGCAGAGGTAGCGGCTTCCTGTTGTCCCAGCTGAAGAGAAGTGCAGTGTAGGTTTGTCTCCTAAGTATCATACTTTGGGGGTGATGTGAACGAAGGAAAGTAGGTGTCCAAGAGACTCCGTAGGCAGTTCTGACACTGCATCTGATACCTCCCCATCCCACCAGCAAGCTCAGCTCAACACATAGGACATGGCTGGCTTCACAGTCAGAGTTGCAGGGTATGGGAGCAAGAAAGGCAGAAGGCAGAGAGCAGAGAGTTTTATTTTTATGTAGAAACAGGAAGGTGTGGGTACTCCAAATCCACAGTGTTTAATGTGAGCTTAAATAAGAAGGCAGTGGAAAACACAGGTCAATAGCCTTGGAAAGAATTCTTGGCAGAACGTTTAGAAAACCACCATACTGGCATTTTAACTAGATGTAGTCAGACATCTGAATTCCATCTGTCTAGAATGATATGAAACGAATTCTCATTCCCCGAGTGGAATTGTGTTTATGATGTAATGTGGGATTTGTGCAGTCGCTTTGGCACATAGACCCTTATGTGTGTATTTAAGCAGAAGTTATGTGGCATGCATTGTGGGAAAGGCATTCCCACTAATGTATGACTTTAATTCAAAACGGTCTTGACCGCAACTGCGATAACAGCTGGAGCAGTTGTGCAGAAGTAGGTCACTTGTCCCTTTCCCCATGGCATTCTGACATAAGCTAAGGGTGCAGTGGTTTGCTTGGCCTAGATTAAAGTCAACCCAGTGCTTGAAGAGATGGCCTTGTATTGTCAGCCAGGAAGCCAAACACGTTGAGATGGAAACATTAAAAACGATAGAGAATGGTTGTACAGTATGACTTCCTTGGTTTAGTTCAGGTTCATGCCATTCTATTCCAAAGGACGTGTCCTCCCAAAATTCAGCACAAGCATTTGACTAGCAGTGTGTCTGCACTGTTGATAGAGAGTATGATTAACTAGCTGTTTGCCTGTACTGTGGATAGGGACTGTGAGCATGGCGGTTCAGGGAGGGGGCAGGTTTGAGCTCATTGGATGACGGCTGCATTGAGAAAGGGCATAAATAGCAAGCCCATGGGTGGGGCATGGGGTGGGTGGGTGTCATGTCCTCTAGAAAGTCCAGGAAGGCTTTCTGGATGAGAGACAGTGACAGGGGATGAGAGATTGGGTTGGATTTATAGCTCAAGAGCGAATACGTAAGAAGGTGACCGTTTCTGTTTGGCAGGGGATGAGTCAGGCTCAGCAACCCTGGGCATGGCTGTCCTGAGCCATCTCAGCAGCTCACGCCTGGGCAGAATCTTGGGGGTTTGTGGTTAGAGCATTTGTGGTTTTTAAAAGTTTCCCAGATGATGCTGGTTCAGAGCACTTCAGAACCACTGGCAGCTGAAAGTGCAGTTTATTACGCGTCCGTGAAATGTAGCTGGAAAGGGCGTTGGGACAGGACCCCAGAGGCTTTCCTGTGTTAAGCCAAGGACTTTCTCACCCACAGTATGGGAAACTATTGAAAAGTGCTGCTGCTGCTGCTTTTTTGGTTCCATTGTATCCAGGGCCAGCTTGGCTGCACATGCTTAGGGTCCTCCCAGGGCAACAGGAACAGTGCAGTGCAGAGTCCGTGTCTAGGTGTACCTCATGGCTTTGGTTCATTGCTGAGAGTGACTTAGTCATTGCCTCTGCCCTGGGGCTGGGACATTCTAATCTCTGATTTGGTTTTCTAAGCGGAATCATAGCAGCTTTTACAATGACTCTTCTCTGTCCAGGGGAGTCGGCTGTATCTTTGTTGAGATGATCCAAGGAGTCGCTGCATTTCCAGGAATGAAAGACATTCAGGATCAACTTGAACGGATATTTCTGGTAAGTTCTGCTCAAAGTGCTTCTCAGAAAAACTTGTTCCTAATTAGTTACTTAGTGACCTAATGAACTGCCGGAAATATTTTTAAAACATGTTTGTCCATCGTCGCATTGAATTCTAGCTTTTTTTTTTTTTTTTTTTTTTTTTTTTTTGCCTTTAAGAAGTAGGGAATTCATTGACTGGTATCCATTTAAATTATCATATGTGAATAAAGTGATAAAATAGTAAGAATGAGTGAGACAATGGTCTGTACATGAACATGCAGGAGAAATGACTCCATCTTTCAAAAGGATGGAGGTGACCTAACCAACACCCTCCATGTGGGTTCTATGGCCTTTGATTGCTAACCCTCTTCAGTGGCATTGCATGTGGAGAATGGCAGGTGAAGAGGGCATGGTAACCTTCCAGAAGAGACAGCTAGGCAAAACTTGCCTCAGTCAGGCCTTTAAGATAGCTCTCCTCTAGGAGAGGTATGGTGCTATGTTCCCCTGAGGTGATTTGAGGAAAATGACACCTCACCTCGGTCATCTTCTTCCTCAAATTGTAAGTCTTTTCTTACTATGAAATATATATTACATGGATCCAAAATGCAAGGCATTTACAAGATCACTGACTCATACTCTTCAAAAATTGCTGGTGTCATCAAAAACAAGGTACTATTGTAATTCCGGGTGGAAGCTGGGAGGATGTGACAGCTGAGTCATGTGGCCTCATGGGCGGACCCCTGGAGGATCAAACCTCAACAGAGAAAAATTTAGTGAGGGACACATGAAGTGTGGGATTTAGCCAATGTCCATGTATCAATGTGTGTCGTTAGTTGTGGCAAATGTTCCGAGTAAAGAAATTTTTGCAACCTTCGGTTGCTCATGGAGCAACTACTTTAAGCACTGAGCCATTTCACAAGGAGCCCTTCCACGTATCCTGTCAGTGTTTAAAACAACTGAAGAAGGTATTTTAATGAGGTATAGCTCATGTGTTGTCTGTGTCATGTTAAATCGTATCTGAATTGTTAGCCTTCCGGTTCGCTTAATCCCCAGGTATAACTACTATAATTTCTAAAGTTTCTAGTTAGCTTTTAATACCAAACCCTATGAAACAATAATTCTATAACATTTTAAAGGTTTTTTAAAATTTGTTTTGTGCTAAAAGCATTGCTTTCTTATATGTAAAATAGTTAAGTAAGGGTTAAAGGTATGTGACCTTTAACCTTACCACTTGAGAGGCAGAAACAGAAGGATCAGGATTTCAAGGCCAACCTTGATAATGTAGCAAGTTCAAGTTTTTTGAGATCTCAAAAAAAAAATTAATAGATGAGAAAACTTTAAAAAAAGATTAGTTTTTTTCCTGTATATTGTTTCAAAATGAGTGCAAAGTAAACCCACATAGTTATATAAGTGAATTATATGATAAGGCAATAGATGTAGGAAAGTGAGTTTCCCAACAGCAAAATCTTACTTACTGGAGATGTTTGCATAATACAAGTAATTTATATCAGGGAGCACATTTGTATGTCTTTCTTGTATGGAGATTTAGCTCCCATTTCTTAATTGTACAGCAATGTTTTTCTAATTTTATGGGTATTCAGAGACCTTTGAGCCATAGCTAGGCTTTTAATAAGCCAGAGAAATAAATCACCACAAATTTCCCCTGGGCTCATCGATGCATCAGGCCACAGTTTGCCCTTCCACAGATTGCACAGAGATCCTTGAGCGCAGATAACCCTCGTGACTGCGGAAAGGCATTGTTTCATTTGCCACAGACACTGATGTCCATAATGCTCCTAAAGATAAAATGTCCTGTGGTAGTTTGGAGCTGACGATCATGTTTTTTGGAAGATGGCTGATTTAGAATTAAATGACTGTATGTTTTGCCCTGAAGAATTAGAGAAAAAAAAATCAAAAGAAGAAGTCTAGGAACTTTGGACATCAAATGTTGTCATCTTAAATAGTTTATATTCTCCTCTGCACTGTTGACATTTGCAAATGTAGCTCTGTAGCATGTTAAGGAAGCCCCACTTTGGATTTGTTGATCATTAGATAAGGACATTGGACAAACTCAATAAGGTGGAATCAATGGTAGGGAAAAACCTCTTTTCCTCGGTGACCTTTTATATCAGGCCTAAATAGGAATGGCTATTAAATGGGGATTAAGTCTCCTTCAGCAGGCGTCTACTAGACACTGCCAGAACCTCGTTTCTAAAGTGGCAGTTGTATATCTGGCCTCTCGGAAAGCATTGCCTAGGAGTCAATCAACTTTGAAAGTCGTGAAACATCGGATTATTTAGTTTGTTTTGTGTCTTAATATCGGGATTAAGCCCATTCACTTGCCTGTAAGCTGTACGTTAAAAGGTGGTTAATAACCTTGGAGCACAAAATTAATACCTTGTAAGCGAAGATAGTCATTATAATTACTTCCCACACACTGGGTCTTTATTAAAAATGAACAAGGCTGCAAAGATCAACCAGCGAAAGCCTCTCTGTCTTCCTTTGTGTATCCTTCTTTTGTGGGAGAGAGCAGGTCACATTTTAACAAATCCAATTAATTCATTTTCCGAGCACCACAACCGTGTTGGTGCACAAGGCGAGCCGGCGTCGCCTCTACCTGCAATTTCCCATTACATCGTTCTCCATCTTGAATTCACGATGTTCATATGCGAGACACGAAGAAAGGCGGTAGAATCTGTACAGAAGCTGTTCGAAACATGTGGAGCTGTGTGTGCATCTTTACCAAGTTCTTAATGAGCAGCTCTGCTGGTGTAGGGGAACAACGGTTTGTTTCCAGTCCTTCAGCGTCGCCTGTTCTAAAATATAACGCGATGCGTTCTGTTCACCTCCATTAGCTGTAAAACACGAGCAGCAGACAGGTTCATTTAGGTGAGTGGCAAAATCCACGACTAATAAGAAGAATTTGTATTCCGAACACATTGTTCTGGCTGGCGGAGAAGAAGCCCTCGTGATAGAACCCTGGGAATATGTGTCTGTCACTTCAGAACAGCTGAGCAAATGGCAACGGGTACACACACAGCTGTCAGAATCCTCGGCAGATGCTTCCGGGTTTATGTGGCTCCCGGCCCAGAGTACAGCAGTGGCGACAAGGGGTGGGGTCGGGGCACATGGTTCCGTTATACAGGCCTCTTCTTTTTCTCCAGTCTTTGATCGTCAGTAAACCTGACTGTCTCACCCGTCTCTACCTGCTAGGTCTCCTAGCCTGCCGTGGAATTTCATCTGCTGCTTGTTAACCTATTTTCTATTATTTGATTGTTACATTGGTTAAAATATTCCCCTTCATCAGCGTTATGTGTCAGTCAGAATTTAAATGTGCGTGTGTGTGCGTGCGTGTGTGTGTGTGTGTGTGTGTGTGTGTGTGTGTGTGTGTGTGTGTGTTCAGGCACATGCATGCCACAGTGTACATGTGGAGGTCAGAGGACAAGTCTTCAGTCAGTTCTTTCTTTCTGCCATAGAGGTTCATCGGGCTTGGAGTTAAGTGCATTTACCTCTTGTTGACCAAAAAATTTAATTCTAAAATTGGGTGACATTGCAAGAGTAGGCTTCAGGCTGGTGGATGTTTAAAGAAAGCATTTCCAGGGAGTCATATGGAGAAACCCAGGAGATGATCACTTAGCTCTGGGAAAGGGACAGCAGCGTGGAAACAATGTATGTGTACAGCCTGCTCTTTCAGGACTGGTGATGGGGAAAATCTTCTCCCCACAAGAGAAGACAATAAGAAAACAAGGAGACACTCTACTTCAGCTGCTGCTTACCATGTTCTGGTGCTATCTATGGAGGTGGTACTTGTTGACTGAAGGGAGTAGGCAGAAGGCATGAAGAGACTGGAGATGCAAGCATTTCAGGCAAAAGGACTAGCTCATGACAGCTGTATTATAATGAAATTTCTCAAGACCAAGTCTGTTAAATTAAGGGCAGTCTTCATGATCAAAGTGAGTTCTGACACTCTCACTACTCTGGCCTGTTTTACGTCAATCATCTTCTCACTTGGGAAGTGTTTGTGTGAATTACATAGTACATGTAGTATACACACATAGGATATATTTGATAGTAGAGGTCACGATCAAATACTAAAGTGAATCAGTCAAGAGAATTTGCAAAGCACCCGGGTGAGCGTCTGAAGCTGGAATTGTGTGAACGTTGGAGATACGGGCTTCTGCGTCAGTTCTCCATGAGAGTTGGCATGGCTAGACAAACATGAGATGTGTTTCTGTTTGGAAGAGCAGATGTTGGCTCAGAGGAGACAGAAGGATGCCCAGAGTACAGAGAGCCTGAACTCACTAATTTTGAGTGTCAGAACTAGAACTTGAAGGGCTTGTTCTCTCCACCTTGTGTAAGACAGTAAGGTTAATGATGCTGTTGAGAAAATGCCATGTTTGAAACTTCTGAGCGAATACTTCTAGGATGGCAGATTGGTAGAGCCAAGTTACACAGTGTGCTCATTATGTGAGTCGGCCGTGAAGTGTTGGAAAACACTGAGCATAGCCATCTCTGAGAGATGGGTCGGAAGAAAGGGCGGAGTTACCTTGAGTCCTTTTAAGTCAATGTTTACATGTTTTATGATACATCATAAATATTTTCCCTTTTATTGAAAAAGTTTTTTCCTCATACAATACATCCTAATTATAGGTCCCTCTCCCTCTATTCCTCCCAGTTCCAACACATCTTCCCTCCCATCCAGAGCTACCCCCTTACTCTCACCGGAAAACAATCAAGATCCTAAGGACAATTAAAAATAAAAAGATAAATAGAGGCTAATACCTTAGAATAGGACAACCAAACAACCAGAAGGAAAAGAGCCCAAGAGAAAGCACAAGAGAGAGACCCACTTATTTGCACACTTAGGAATCCTACAAAGACACTAAATGCTTAGGTGTGTGTGTGTGTGTGTGTGTGTGTGTGTGTGTGTGTGTGCATATATATGTGAAAAATAAAATGTCATGACACGACGTGAGGCAAGGGACCTTCAAAGATGCCATTGAGTGCTTTTTCTGCTGGCCATCCATTGCTGGACACAAAGCTACCCTTAAGTCTAGTTTCCCCACTGAGACTCCCTTGAAGAAAATTAATTTTTTTTTTATTTCCAAGTGGTTGTGAATCGGATATTCCTCCTGGGTCGTGGACAGGGGCCTTTGTCCCCCATCTGGTGCAGACATGTGCATGCCCTGTACATGCTGCCTGGTTCTCTGTAAGACCATATTACAGAGTTTGCTGATTTTAAGGGTTATGCTTGGTGTCCTTCACCCTCTGGCTTTTTACAATCTTCCTGCCTCCTCTTCCGTGGGGTTCCCTGAGCACTTTCAGGGAGGAATTCCTTGGAGACATCCTGGATAGGGATGAGTGTCCCAAGCTCTCCCACTCTCTGCCTGCCTGGCTGTGGGTCTCTATCTGTTCTGATCTGCCGAAGGAGGAGGCTTCTCTGATGGTGGTTGAGCCAGGCACTGATCTGCTTCCCTGGTTCCCTGGTGGAGTGCCATCCTAGATATTTTTAAATGATGTAGTTTAGAGTATTTGTAAATGATGCTGGAGATGGAGGAAGGCATAGTTGATAGATCAAAGAATTGCAAAAAGCCAGAGAGAACGGGAGAGTAGATGGTGCCTTGGAGGAGAGACTTAAATAATATTGTAGAGGATAAGGAAGAAATAATAATAATTAATATGGTTGTTTTATTTTTTAGCTTAAACAAGTGGGTTCCCATTTATATCCCATATAAAATAATAGTAAACTCATTAATGTACAATCATAAATATGTTACCACTTTGTTAATACTGGGATGTATTGTTAGTGTGTGGCTACTTCCCTATTTCAATTGTGTCTTACCCTGCAACCAATCCAAAACTGCATGCTTTTAATCAATACCAATAATTTTACAGATTCATCTTTCCTAATCTGAGTAACTCAACTAGGGCTTTCCTGGGAGGTTCTGGAGTTTGATGGGAAATCTTGGCTAGTGCTGGGTGGAACAGGTAAACCTGGTCAAATATTTTGGTTTCTCTCTGTAGAGTCGTGGCTATCTCCCAGGGGCCTCTCCCACTTGACTGACTTAGACTCCCTAACAACCCAATTGGGCTCTAAGAACAGGTATCCCAAAGAAGCAGATGAGGATACCGTGTCTTTCTTAACTCAACCCTAGAAGTCGCACAGTCACTGATGTCACAGAGTCATTTTCTCTCTATTGGGCAAAGCAGTCATAGATCTCTCCCAAAGTCCAGAAGGGACATGGACTGCAATTTTAGGAGAGAAGCATGTGAAAATAGCAGGGCCATTCTTTACCATCGCTACACAGGCTATCTCAGTTTTCGTTAAGTCTTGTCAGGCTGGTAGACAACTTTGTAGGGAGACATCTTCTGTCAGCCATGCATTCAAACTCTAGTTTTATTTCCATGTATCCAAGCTCATGGTAGCGGTCACAATGCTATCCCCAGTGATGAATGTGAAAGTGTGAAATGTCACCTTAATGCTTTCAGGCTATGGGGCACTTCTTTTTCTCACCATCCTTTCTCCCCATTTGCACTAGCAAGCTCACAGACGGGTCAGACTGAAGAAACCTGCTCAGATACTGCTCTATCAGGACACACGTGTCTGAGGAGGTGGTGACACTTTTTAAGATCTTAGGATGGTAAGGGATTGTCCTATAACTCAAATTCTGCCTTTCAGGGCCTTTCCCCTTCTTCATTTGTAACTATACATCCACAGATGGGGAAACATAAGCTTTGTTCCGAAGAACACAACTTTTTTTTCTTGTGCAGGCAGCTTCTGAGATGGTTCCCCTTGAACTCTAAGCCCTGGGTTGGAACTAGTGAGCTGTTTCTAGTGATGTGCAGCACTCGTCAGAGTTACAAAGAGATCGTCACTTCTGAGGATGGAGAGATGGCTTAGCAGTTGAAGCCCTTTCTACTCTTTCAGAGGACCAGTGTCATGTTCCCATCATCCACATTGTGGCCCACAACCACCCTGACTCCAATTCCAGGAAGCCCTCTCCTGACCTCCACCTGTATGAGACATGCATGTAGTACACATACATGTAGGTAAAGCATTCATTCACATAAAGTTAAACAAATTTTAAAAATTGATATTTAAAAAAATGTCACTTTTTCTTTAATGTACGCCTGTGCCTAGTATTATGTACAGGAGGAAATGAAGATCCCTAACCAGCCCGATGCAGTCCTGTACTTGTTGTCTCTCACATTACTTGAGTAAGAATACACCTTTTTTTGTGTTACTTACTTCCCCTTCTTCTCCTGAAGAGTTTACCCTTCAGAGTGGCTCTCTCTTGGCTATTAATCTTTTCATGAAGAACAGTTTCACTTAAAAAGGCACCTTCAATCATCTCCTGTCCAAACCTCTGCAAAGAAACACATCTTCCTCGAACTATTTTATCCTCACTTGATCTCCCGATCCACATTATTAGATAGCTTGATAAAATCCAGTGTCTGTTTGATTAAAATTCATCTTATACCATAATCTACCTGAGTCACTGGAGCACGTCCCTTGGAGAACAATTTCTGTCTCAGTCAGCTAACAGGCTACTTGACCTTGGAGGTGACTCATCCTCCGTCTCTCTGTCTTCCGACAGTGGTAGCCATACATCTTCCAGGCTGTGTGCACGCCATGGCAATTGGTATTCCTTCCAGAGTCTGTTTGTAAGTTTAGTTGTACTGGAAGCGTGTTAAGAAGTATAGAGCATGAGTGGGCCAGGATATATTTTTTCTCTTGGCATAGTAAAAACAACGGTTTTCTGTGGATGTTTTAATAACTGCATTATGCAGTGTGTCCCTGGTTGTCAGTCTCTCCTCAGGAATTCGTCTTCTCCAGGAAAAGGCCAAATGTCAGGATTAGCACACTTTGTCATGCATGTTCGCCAGTCCCTGGTGACCATGCAAGAACTGGCTGAGGGACTTTTTCAGTTACTCCTCTGTTGCTATGATAGAATGGGTTAGCCAAAAGGAGGAGTATATTTTGCCTTATGTTCTGAAGGGAGTGCCCATAATGGCCAGGAAGGCCTGGAGTAGAGAAGAAGCAGATACCTACCTAGGTGATTATATTTCACCCCCACAAAAGGATCAGAGGGGAAGGGATGGGGAGGTGGAGAGGATGGTGGGGGTGAGTCTGTAAACCCTAAAAGCCCAACCCCAGTGACATGCTTCTTCTAGCAATGCTCCACCTCTTAAAGCTTTCATAACCTTCCCAAACAGTGATAACTGGGACCAAGTTTTTAAACATAGGAACCCATGGGGAAAGGGGCATCTCTCATTCATACCACCACAGGGACACGTCCTGTGCCATCCAGCCTTTGAGCTTAACAGCTACATATTTGTCTAAACACAGTTCGTCATTCTAAATACTAGCAATGGCCCCTGTCTTACCGTGAAGAGATCTGAGTTGCCGGCTAGAAGTCCCCTCTCCTTCACCTGTAGTGACTGCACAACCTGCCTGCTACCTCCCTGCACTTCCTGCTCACACTGCAGTTGCTATTGCTACTTCTATTCTCTTACTAGGTTACCTTGTATGTTGCAGGCACCGGTGTACACCTTAACACTACATCCACAATAACTCATAGATTTATGTAGTGGTCAGTGTAATTTCTTAAGCTTATTTTCACTCTACTTATTCATTTGTTTGTTTGTTTGTTTACTTGCCTACCTACCTGTCTATCTATCCATCCATCTATCTATCTATCTATATCGTGACATTCCCTGGTCTCACTATATAAGCTCTAACTTCACTCATCCTTCTCTCAAATTCATGTCAATCCTCCTACCTAATCTCTTGAGTAATGAAATGATAGATTTGAGCCACGGTGACCTGCTGTCTATGTTCTTTCTTCTTGAAATGCATACTTTGGTGAATTTGGTAAAGTTACTTTAGGAAGCACATAAAAAAATTAAAAATAGTTTCTTCCTTTCCACTTTTTAAAAAATTATTTTAAATTTTTAATGAATAATTATTTTAAATTTTTAATGAATAATTATTTTTCTTCGGTTTTTCCATTTGGAGTTCCTGGGTCTAGTAACATCTAATCACAAACAGATAACATTTAACATTCAGTTGCAGAGCAGAACAAATAACTGTCATTCAGTCTAAGCAAAATTCAGTATGGAAGTGTTTCATGTTTGCCAGGTGGAAAGTAAACAGCTGAAAGGTATTGATGAATACCTTTTGAAGAGTAATATTAGACCCCTCTCTTGAGTCTCTTCATACTCATGACAAATGAAACAGTGCTCACATCTCATGTAGAAAAGTGATGTGTGCACAATGCACCTGTGCACTTTCAGCATTTGAGTCAACTGATTTATCACTTGGGAATATGGTATGTTCAGAAGTAACAATTTATATATTTTTGATGATGTTTGCAAAGTTTCCATGGAATTTTCTTTTGAAAAACTTTTTTTTGAAAGAATGCTACTCTGAGGTAATTAAGAAGCTAGCTACAATTATGGGGACATTAAATATGACTATATGTTATTTACAAATTTTCCTTCCTGTAGTAATACTCTATTCTAGAGATAATAATAGCAACTGTAGAGAATGGTCAGTCTCACAATTCTGGTCTTTCCGATACACCACAGTGCTGAATTGGACACAAAGTGATAAATGTATTAACTTTAAGGAAATTACAACCACCTTCCTAGCATGTAAGAAGATAATGCTTCTTCTTTCCAAATGGGTAAATTCAGTTTTTTGCAGTAAATTTAAAAATAGTATTTATGGGGACTCTCAATATATCTTCCACTCAGATTTGCTGTGGTCTTAAAAACTATATATACTGAGAGAGAAAAGGATGTTATCCATAATAAATTGCAGTAAAATGCTGTTCGTATAATTCATTGTCTTTTGAACTAATAGTCTCTTCTTTCATTATGTGAGACATGACATGGACAGGAGCAGACACTTTGACAGTGGAAATATTTTTGCATGCTATGGTAAGGGTGTGGGAGCTGAAGGACCATAAATACCAGTCTCTAAATTGAAAGAACCAAGAATGTAGCTGTGAATACTAATTGGGCCATCCAAAACATGTGTTCAGGGTAGATGAGATGGCTCTATCCCCAACCCAATGATGTCAGTTCAATCTTCTTGACACACATGGTGAAGGAAAAGTTTGCTCCCATCACATGCTGCTTGGCATGTTCATGGCCTTTCCCTTTGTCATACACTAAATAAATTTAATAGTAGTAGTAGAAGTAGAAGTAGTAGAAGTTGTAATAGTAGTAGTAGTAGAAGTAGTAGAAGTTGTAGTAGTAGTAGTAGTAATAGTAGTGGTAGTAGAAATTGTAGTAGAAGTTGAGTAGTAGTAGTAATAGTAGTAGTAGAAGAAGTAGTAGAGGTTGTAGTAGTAGTAGAAGTAGAAGTAGTAGAGGTTGTAGTAGTAGTAGAAGTTGTAGTAGTAGTAGTAGTAGTAGTAGTAGTAGTAGTAGAAGAAGTAGAGGTTGTAGTAGTAGTAGTAGTAGTAGTAGCAGCAGCAGCAGCAGCAGCAGCAGCAGTAGTAATACTACTCTATTCCCTGGGGCAGGGCTTGGGATGGGACAATATTACTGATGATTATTCTGGTATGAATTGGATGAAATAGAACATTCATTTACTTGTACAGACCTGTATCACCCTTACTTCCAAAAGAGGAAGAGATGCTTGGCCACATTGTCCCTCATACAAAACTCAATAAGATTTACAGAAAATAGTGTTTTGCCTTGGAGTTTTAAGATCAGGATGTTCTATTTTTTCAAATATAAGTGGTTTGTGACCTACAGAGATATTGAATCATCATTATTATTGTTTTAACATTTTTGTTGTTTTGTTTGTCTGTTTGTTTGTTTTGAGAGAGGGTCACCGTATAGAAGGCTAGCCTCAAGCCGAACTACTGATCTTATTGCCTTTATATTACAAATACTGGGACTGCAATTTATAGACTGCTTTATATTAGCATTTTTAAAAAGCTAGTGAGCAAGCCATACAACTCATAACTTTGATTTCCCTATAAGACATATATTCCTTTGACTTCTGGTTTCCAGAGTAGTTATTTCATTTATGAAAATGTTAAGGAAACCACAACAACAAACAAAGTGAAGGGTTAATTTTGGGGACAGGATTGTTTTGTTGTAATAAACCAACTGCTTGCTCTCAATTTGCTCAAAAACTTACTGAACTAAAAGTTTGAGGATTGCTTTGGACTTGCTTGCTAAGCCCACAGCTCAAGAACTGAGTTTGACAAATGTCGAGTGTTTAGTGCTCAAAGCCTTGTGTCCAAATCAAAGACATGTCTTCAGTAGATTTCTTTAACCTTCCTGTCAGCATCTCCCTATCTTTCCTCATGCGATCCTCCCAAGAAGTAGTCACGCTGTGCTTCCCCAGGCACCCAATCAGTGTCTGTTCTTTCTGCTGATGTCAGCCAGGCCTGACGTGCCAGGCCTTGTGTTTGTAGCGCACTGAGATCACATACAAGAAAACTGTAGAGGGGCATGGCTACAGTGAGATTCATAATAGTGCCAGTCATTCTTTAAGATGTTGCTATTATGACTGAATTATTTATTTCTTCTACATGTGCTGATGATATTTTGGTGATTGTTCTGAGCTTCAGGACAGCCATCAGCAATACTTAGGATATGTTTCAGAAAGATAAAAAGATGAAAATTTGTCTTAAGAGGTTCTTTCTTTAACTGTTGCTGGAATTTTCTGTCAAAAGTACCACCTCTACATTCCTAAGAGGCTCAACCAGGCCTCAGCAGGCTAACTAAGAAATGAATAATTGTGCCAAACACAGAGAGGAGATTTAATCAATGTGGTCACACTGGAAGGAGGAACACATGGGGTGAGCTCAGCAGCCACAAGTTCTCTTCCAGGCAGTGATGTCAGCTTGGGTTTAAGAGGAGAGAGAGTCGAGCAGAGCAGAGAGAAATGTTTAGCTAGTTACAATGCGTCTAATGATCTGTCTGCCCCTAAGAAGTGTTCCCTAGAAGTCAGCCCTGGCATCTCTGTCTCTGAAGACATGGTTACTTCTAGTCTACACCGCAGCCTCATGGTGGTGAATAATAGCCTCCAGGCTCCTGTTGCTTGGGGACAATTTGAGTTCCAAGTCATAAACATGTTTATCCGTCAACCTATTGTTTCTGAGATTGAAGATGACTTAAGAGGAGCCAGGCTGTGTTATATACCATCAATCCCAGCATTCAGTCTGGAGGCAGAAGTAGCAGGATTTCTGTGCATTCCAGACCAGCCTTGTGTACGTAACAAGTTCCAGGCCAGTCAGAGATGCTTAGTAAGACCCTGTCTTTAAAAAAGAAAATCATAATAATAATCAAAAAATAAGTTTTTAAAAGGCTGAGTCAACATGGAGCCAGAGATAGATGAAATATGGTAAGCTTGTCAGGGAATCAGTGTCTTCAAAACCCTGAAAATTGGTGGCATTTCCACAGAGGCCGCCATGTTTAGTGACAGCTTTTAAAGAGCGACTGAAATAGACTGACCCAGAATGCTGCTACGTGCTTTGGGAAGCTATCAGGTCAGCAGAGAAGCTGAGAGGACTACACATTGAAAAATCAATGGCTTTCTAAATCTCTTCAACCTAGATTTTTTTTCCAGAATATGTAACTGAATCAGCAAGCAGGACTATTGGTTCAGTCAGTTGGTTGCTATAGATTTTCCTTAGACTCTTGGGATCTGAAAACTCTTCAGATTAATATTTCCTTCTATGCTGTTCAGCAAGTTTTGGTTAAAAATGCTTCCCTTTCACTCGCTTTTCTTTTGTTCTAGTTCATCTATTTATGACAAAACTGTATCACAACGAAATTGGCTTTTAAATACTGTGGAGACACAGTACACTGTCTAGGCTGACAGATTAATTGCCTTCTTTCTCCCCTACGGGAAGCCTGGTAAGAATTTGAAGGCATATCTTGGCTGATAGCTTACTCCTAAGGTCTGTGTGTTCTACCAAAAAAAAAAAAATAATGAAAAAATGAATTTTACCCCTGCTACTGATTCTCAGGGTACATAGCTTTGATAATACCAGCCTGTCATTTTGGATGAAAGATAAAACATTTACTCGGAAGGAAAGAAGAAGTCAAATGATGAAATTCTCTCGGTGGCGTGTTGTAGCCAAACCTGCTGGATAAATGATTTAATGAGAATGGAAATAACCTTGAAGGAGCCTCCAGGAATGGCTCCACTTCTCGCTTTTCTCCTTTTATTGGGAAAGGCAGTATTGTTCTCAGAGTTGAGCATTCCTGTCTTTTTATCCCTTTACTCCGTCCATTCCCTATTAGCGTGCAATCCTACTGAACACTCAGGAGGGAACTTAGGATATACTTGGTAATTCCTGTGTTCATCTCCTGGTCTTCATCTCCTGTTGAAGGAACAAAGTTGGCTGACTCGAATGTAATGCATTCTCTCTATTAAAATAACGTGGTCATTGTGTGCTAATTGTCAAGAGTTTAAATCTGATAGAGATATTGAAAGAGCCCCTTCTGTGTGCAGTGATGTTAAAGCCAAGGGAAAAGAAAGTGATTCATTTATTATAAAGGTGGGGCACTCATGGTTCATGAGATGAAAATTTGTAAATATGGTAATAAGCATTTTAAAAGAGACATCTGAGGACAGAATAGTAGGGCTCATTTTCTTTGCCTATACAGTGAGGTTAGAGTGTTCATAGCTTTCAAGAGGAGGAGGAGGAGGAGGAGGAGGAGGAGCAGCAGCAGCAGCAGCAGCAGCAGCAGCAGCTTTTGTCCTGTAGTTCCCTTTTAAAACGAAATTTCACTAACAATGTTGAGAGACTCCCAAATCCCACCTTTTTGACTCCTGCCCCTACTATACAAAAGAACATTTAGGGAAATGAAGCCCCGCTGGGAACATCCTGTGAGAGCCACTAGAATTGTTCGGCTTTCTCCACCATATTTAAATTTTTTGTCTTGATATATCTGACAGTTTGAAATTGAAGTCATAAAGTTCCCAGTATGTCTCAAACCAGAGTCTCCGAGAAAATGTTTGTTATAAGCTTCCGAGTCCCTTTAGCTATTTGTTTTTCAAATCAATTGTGCTGTATGGGTAGGCATTTTAATCCCATCGCATTGTATTGCATAGCTCAAGCTTGGCATTCCCTTTACTAAGGCTAATTGTAAATTAACAAATGTTTGTGAAATGTCTGCTGGAGATTGTTATTTTGATTGGACTCAGGATGAAAAGATAAGTAAGACATTGGGCCTATACCCCAGGGCTTCCCATTGTAGCCAGGGCGAAAGCCCAGGAAGCATGTTATGATAGTACATGGTAGCAACACTGTGGTCTACTTAGTAATCCATCCTCTTCGTGTCTAATAAGAATAACAGATGTAACTATCCTTTATTTTTTTTTATTTTTAGTATAGAGTTTATTCAAGGCATTGGTATGGGAGTTAAGAGAAGGGCAGAGAGAGAGAGAGGAGAGGAGAGGAGAGGAGGAGAGAGGAGAGGAGGAGAGGAGAGGAGAGGAGAGGAGAGGAGAGGAGAGGAGGCTGGCCATGAGCAGGTGGAGAGAGTGGGGAGAGGAATGGGGAGAGAGGGGGAAGAGGGTAAGGAACAAGAGAAGAGAAGTGAGCACAAAGTGTAACCATTCTTAATCATTACTTCTGATGTATCATGCAAAAAACAAAAAACAAAAAACAAAACAAAACTCACGTGTGTTCTCCACATCTTAGTAAATGGCTGCGCCCATTGAAACTAAAGCCAGCAATTTAAGAATCATTCTAAATCATCACTCTTTCCTTCTCCTAACCTAGTGAAACAGACAGTTCTCCTCATTCTGTTCCTAAACTGGACATTGAGCAGGCCCACCATTCCTTCTTCTAAGATCCCACTCTCTCTCCATTGGTCACCATCTCAGTTCCCATCCTGCCTTCATGCCTGTCCACTCTCATTTTCACGGGCGCCCAGCATGCATGACTTAGACTTCAGAAGACACAACAATGGTGTATCTCAGAAAACAGAGGATTTGTTTCATCTGTGTAGTGTAAACTGCTACATGTCCTAAGGCTATGCTCCACATGTTACCCGGCCTTGGCATCTCTCATCCGCAGCCTTGAGCTCCTTTGGGTATTGCCCTCATCCACCTGGTTGAAACTGAAAAACTATGACCGCATTCAGGAGCTTTTGTTTAAGGACGTGGTCTAGAGGTCACTTGCTTTGTCCAGAGTCCTGCAAAAATAATGCAAGATCACGATGTTAAAAGAAAATCCCTAAAAATTGTCTGCCCAAAAAAAAAAAAAAAAAAAAAAAAATTAAAAAAATAGTAGACAATGGCTGTAAGTAAACTTTCACATGGGCTGATTATTCAGAACGCCAAATTATGTCAACAGCCTTTAATAACTTGGTGCTGCACGTTGATTAAGATATCAAACAGATCCTTCCAAATACAACCCATCAGAATGTATGGCAGCCAGCTAAAGCAGTGCTTTGAAGTATTTTACAGCATTAAAAGCTCGCACTGGGAAATGGGAAAGTTTGACATCAACGATTTATGTGTTTATTCTATGAAGTAGGAGAAGAGAAATGAACTGAATCAAAGGCAAGGAGAAAGAAAACAATAATAAACATCAAAGAAGAGATAGGCAATCAAAGGCAAAACTAATTGAAAACATCAACCAAGTCATGAGCAATCAACACCTAGCCCCATGATTGAGAGAACAGAGAGAGGTGTTCCCAGAGCTGGGAAAGGAGAAGCAAAGGGCTGGATGGGAGGCTGGAGCTTAGCCAGAGCTGGTCCACAACTGCAGGTCCAAGATGGGAGGCTAGGAGTCACAAGCCTGTGCCCTTGGCTGGCTTCTGGCAGGCGGGGAAGTGATGCCAGAGAGTCCTGCAAGGCTGGGAATGGATAGGTGCACTGCTATGGTCTCCTGACCCTAGGTAAATCAGGCCAAACTCCCTTCTCCTCTAGGGTCCCTTCCAATCTCCTACCCAGTAAAACTGACAGCGTGTCTTCTGGAAAGAGGGAAGTGTGACAGGGAGAAGTCCAGAGCTTAACAGCATTGCACTGAAAGCAGAGAGAGTTTGTTAAAAAAAATATAGTTTCATGAACGTTCCATGAAAATTTCCAAAGCTTTTTCCCTTTTCCAAACACATGTGACTACGTATAATGTTATTTATTGACTAATAGGTGACAGAACCGGGCTCACCTACCATGGGTAAATGGAGACAATTCTGTGTCAGGAAAGATTACAAGTCCAAGTCAGTGGACTGGATGGAGGTCAGGGAGCCATGGAAAATAAATAATTCAAGCTGAATTTGTTGCACTTGGACGAAATGACACATTTTGGCAGAACTTAAAGGTTTAGGGTTTCGCATTCCAGGGTGTGGCTGCAGTACCATTCTGACACAGAATTAGCATCTCTAATTAATGTTATATAAAACCGAGGCTGGGGAAGTAGAACCATCAGGGGCTTGTTCCTTGTAAGGCAAACAGTATTTTTAGGACCAGCGTGGATTTTTCTTTTCGTCCACATGGCACTCAACAGATGGTGGTGTGGGCGGCTGTGGTTTAAGATCTGAAGTAGTTCATAAAGATCCCGTCTTATCCTTGTCCCACCCCAGAGGCCATGATGGCTACAGGCCGGTCCAGACAGCTCTACCCAAGATGGTGCCAGCAATCCCTGTGGGTGGACCCTGCTGGCCCCTGCAGACGGGCAGTGCCCTGGACAGCAGGATGGCTGGAGACAGCTTGTTTCTGCCTGCTGGCTGTGCTCAGAATAAGCCTAGCCAGGTCTGTTTCAGTATGAAGAAAGAACTTGGAGTTTTCCTTCCCATGGCATTCCTCAAAATTCTTAAAAATAAACTGTAGGGCTGAAATCATTTCTCTAGAAGCTCCCACTTTGAATTATTCCCAATATTTCACATAAGCTGCATCTCTCCAGAGTCAAAGAAGTAATAGTGAGCAAGCCCTTAGCGTGTGCTCTTGCTTATACCACAAAGGGCACATGACCCCCTTGACATAGAGCACATGATCCCCTTGACACAAATCTCTTACTATCAACACATGTGTCACCAGATTCACTTTCTTAATTTGCTCACATCCCCTCATCATTATTATCTGTTCTTCAGATCAATAAATGGTCCCACTTCCAGACCAGGCCAGGCTCGAACTCGTGACAGTGCTGTATGATCCTCCAGCCTCAGCCTTCTGCGAGTCGGGGTGCACTTAACACCATGCCTGCAGATCTTGTCTTCTTTTATGACTTCCTAAGTTCAAAAGCATCCCATATTCCACAGATCTCAGAAGTCTGTGAATTTGAAAAGCCAAACTTCTTCAGCATTTTGCTCTAATCCTCAGGAGCTCCAATAAAAAAGCTCATGCACATCCTTGTTCTCATTCCGGGCAGTCAGTTCCTAAGCAGTGTACATTTGAGAGCTGTATCTGTGCCGATTTCCAAAAGTGCTACAAGCCTTATTTCAGCCCGTTTTATTTTTTTTCCTACATAATTCAGTCATGGATGACTTTCTTACTCATTTCATATAAATCTTCCAATTTTGTTTTAGAAACTACGTGTGTGGGTGTATTAGTCGGGGTTCTCTAAAGTCACAGAACTTAATGGAAAGTCTCGGTATATTAATAGAAATTACTGGGATGGCTTACAGTCTGTAGTCCAACTAACCCAACAGTAGGCAGCTGTGAATGGGAAGCCCTAGACTCTAGTAGTTGCTCAGTCCTATGAGGCAGTGTTTCAGCTGAACTTCTGTATAAGCTGGAACCCTGAAGAAATAGGTTCCAACAGATGTGCTGACAAGTAAGTACCAGCAGGCAGAAAAGACAGAGGCCTTCCTTCTTCCATTGTCCTTATGTAGGTCTCCAGCAGATTAGAGGTGTGACCACCACACCTGGACCTAACCTGTTCTTTACTTGGAACTTGCTCTATCCCAGGCTGGCCTTGAACTCAGAGAACTACTTGCCTTTGTCTTCTGGGATTAAAGGCATACACCACCCTCCCTGGGCCGAAGCTGCTGCTTTGCCTCATGATCCAGATCATAGCTGTGCCCTCCATTTCTTCATTGCAGTTCCTTCCGGATAGAGTCAGGTTGACAACTGCACAAAGCCATTACCGTGGGTAAATAAATACCCCTGTTACTCCTGAAGATCTAGGTGGTTCTCCAGTATCTCACATGAAAGAACAACCTGACCGGGTCAGCCCTTATGTCACACCCAGAGCGTTCTAAACTAATGTTCTCTCTGCAGAAATGGTCCAGGACAGCTTGGTACATCCCCAACATTTACATATCTCTCAGATTATTCTCTAAAAGCCTTGAACTGGTTCGCACCTCCCGTGAACATACACGTTCCTGTCTTACATTTATGCCAGCATTGCTGGCTTGTGATTCAGTATTCATACCCAGCCCGGTTTTCTTTCCCAACATGCAGTGCACTCACTTCTGCAGAAGCCTCTTTGTGTCTCAGATAATTTGCCAGTGTAGCATGATTCCCTGGAGAACGGTGTTCAACCCAGACCTTCCTGGGGCTTACGTCCTCACACTGTGTTCTAGTGAAATGTGAGCTACGTACTAAATTAAACAGGGTCAGTTTTCTTCATCCTGTGAAATAGACTAGTAAGTTCTGATAGGCATTTTCTAAATACTCAGAACTCTGCTAGACACATTTATAAAATGTATAACAACCAGATAACTGTTACCAGTAATTGGCAGTCAAACAACTCCGCCTCAGCTACAACCACCCACCACAGGAGCAGAATAAATGTTATTTTCCCCCCTTTTTTCTCCCAGATGAATAGAAGCCTCAGATTCATTTCAGCTGTACAGAATGAAAAAGCCTTCGAGCTACCACCTGTCAATAATCCATTTTTTTATTCTATAAAGACAATATAGCCCCAATAAAGATAGTCTGGGAGAACGTAAGAGAGAAAAATAAAACTCCTGACAACTTCTTTATTTTCATTTTTGCATGTGTTATTTTTCCTAATTTTTTCTGCCATATGTCATCTGTGGTTGATATCTTCTCGTGAATACAGTTTTACTTCTGATTTGTTTGTTTCAAACATTTAATTTTATTAGACCTCCCGTCTAATGCTTTCAGCCCTACAGTCTTGGGGTGAGGGATGGGGCCTTTTTCTCAGGAAAGACCTGCACTTATTCAGATGTCCTGCCAGCAGATGTGTGAGTACTCATTCTAGGTGTGGCCCAGTCTGACAGAGCAGCTGGGGACATGAGAAAGGCTAGGGACAAGAAAGAACACTGGAACTTTGCAGCATTAGCTAATAATGGCTGCCTTCCTCTCAGGAGGTTGTAGTCTAGCACCTTACAGAGCTCTGTTGACTAGAGGTGAGGCCAGCACAGGACCTGAAATTGCAAGGCTGGCGTGAGACTGGGATCCTCAGAACAATAAAAGGGTGAGAAAGTGAGGGAAGTGAACTCAGAGAGAGCCCCCCCACCCCACCCCCCACCCCCCCCCCGTGTACTCAAGGCAGCTTTTGAGCTAAGTTTGGAATAAAGGCCATGTGAATTCAGCCTGCATTGAGGCTGGTGTTTGTTTCCCCGTTATTTGTTACTAATCTCGCTTGCTCCCCTCCCCCATTCTGCCCCTCCCTCCCTCCTTTCTTCCCTTACAGATTCATTTTGTCTCTGAGATATCTACTTGATAATATTTCCCTCCTAAAGTCAAAGCTTATGGGTATGAGATGTTACCATAGACAACAGAGATGACTCACAAATAGAAAAGCCCCTTTGGTTATTATTATTCTTTCTTTGTTTTCTCCTTCCAGGATACTTATTTCATAGAGGACTTGAATGTTTTATAGGTAAAATAGGGCGGACATTCTGTTCACTAAAGTGTATGAAACACATCTTGAACAAGCATGCAGAGTTAATGTTTCCTAACATTTTCTCTATTTTAAAGCTGTCACTGTTTTGCAAATTTTAATTGCTTTGTTGAAGTATAATTGTCAATTGTAAATTAAATGGTATAGCCTGTCATGGAGTCAGCTTGTCTCAATGGCTATTTATATAAACATCCTGATATTCAAGATGGTGTGTGTGTGTGTGTGTGTGTGTGTGTGTGTGTATGTGTGTGTGTGTGTGTGTGTGTGTGTGTGTGTGTCCAGAAAACTGTCCTGATGGGAACCTCCCCAAATTTCATGTGATCACTATATCCTTTCCTTCTTGTTATTTCTCCACTGTTGCTGCTGAAAAGAACCAATTCAAGCCAGAGTAGATTATATTAAAGGCAGGTTTATTTGGAAGCTGCTCTAGGTCAAGTACACTGGCTCCAAGGATTGAGGACAGGGAAGTTGCCATGAGGCAGGGCAGGGAGGGATGAAGAGAAAGGGCCCAAGTACAGAGAAAGAAGGGGGGGGGGGGGGGAGACAGAGACAGAGACAGAGAGACACAGAGAGAGACAGAAAGAAGACCAAAGTGTCTGGATTATATAGGGAAGAGCCTTTGGAGGAAGGGCAGCCCAGTCTCTGGGCTGGAAAGTTGAGGGTTGGGGGCAGGGCAGCCTGGCAGAGACTGTGGGATGCAGGGAGAACCTGGGGGCCAGGCCTGCTTTGTTGTGTAAACTGTGCATCTGAATCCCTTGCCCAGGGTAGGAAACTGAACATCCCAGCCTTTTGTTGATTGTAAATGAGTAAAGGGCACCCTAATCAACTGTGACTACTTCTGCTGACACCCAGGTGTGGTTTCTGGGGTGTGGGCAGAAAGTTTTTGGAATGCTGGCCCAGTCTGGAAAGAGCTGACTCACTGCTGTGGAACCGTCTTGGGGTAGGCATGTGTAGGTCCAGGTGAAGCCGTGAAGCAGTCTGTGAGGCTGGCCTGGAGCACTTGTGGAACTGTTTTCGAGTTGTCTGGATGGAGATTCTGAGATAACATCTGGATGTTAGGGGCAGAAGATAAAGTTTCCGGGGGAAACCTTTTCTTGGGTTTGTGTTTGAAACACTTAGGCCCATGGTCTTGGGGGTTGGAGGAAGAGTGGAAGGGTCCCAGGACCAGGAAAAGAGAAATAGATGCCACCCTCAGGAATGGGCAGGTGGGGAGGGAAACAGGCTGTTCATTGACAACACTTACCTTGAGTCCATTTGACCTGTGACAGGCAGGTCAAGATCACAAGATTACAAGAATCTTTTCAAGTTTACACTCCCTTCTTTCTTTCCCCTCCTATTCCGGGCAGCACGTTGTCTCTAGAAATTAATTTACATGTCCTACATTTGTAGAAACGCAGCCCACGTCTTGTCTCGTGGTGGGATTCTGGCTCCTTCATAGGATATAACTATTTTGATAATCATCTTGTTTTAACTCTTGTTAGTATTTTTTTTTATTTTATGAACATACCACATTTTCTATACATTCACACACTGGTAGATATTTAAGTTGATTCTAGTGTCGTTTCTAGCTATTACAAATCAAGCTGATTTTACAGCGAAATGTCTATGTGAAATTATTTATATGGACATACATACTTTTTGAAAGATCCCCAAAGGGAGACCCTTACTCAAGTCTCGGGAAGTCTCGGACCCCAGACACAGAGAGACCATTTTGGATGTAATATGCAAAGGCGAGGTTTATTACAGAGATCTATTACGGAGATCTCCGGGCCGACATGTATCCCACGCAGGAGACAGAGGTGTCGACCCCGAGTGGCTGGGAAAAGGGCTTTTTAAAGGAAGAAGTCACAAGCTCCAGGAGATGAAGTGATGTCTAGAGGAAATAACCAAAAATATCACAAGGGGAAACTCTCAAAGTCACAGGATTGTTCTTAAGACTCTAGGGTTTAAATGAGGGGAAAGGTCAAGCCTTCTCCTGAGAACTGATCTTGATTGTCCTTTAGGGTAAATGTTTGTCAGAGTTGATGAGGACTCTGCATCTGAAATACATCTGGTTAGGCTTGGCCGGCCGGTTTCCTGGAATACGCTCTGGTGGACACAATGGCTGGAGGGCACAATGGGGACTTGAACAAACATCACAGGGGCAGAACAAAACCCATTACTCATTTACTCAGTCCGGTGATAAGCAAAGTGTCAGTGAGTCTGAACCAGTTCTCCTGCATTTTTAACAATCTGTCTTCCTGAGTCAGATCCTTTTGCTGAGTTTTGAGCTAATTTAAAACTCTATCTTTCATTTTCTTTGACTAAATATGTAAGAACAGAACACTCGATCATGCAGTAGATTCAAACTTGCCTGTTAAAGATCCTAGCATGGCAAGATTGTTCAGGGGTTCAAGGTTCTTGCAGGACTCACATGGTCCATAGGAAGAACGAATTCTTTGAAGTTGTCTTTTGAATTCCACATGTGTAGGTTGGCAAACACACACACCCACACATAAATAAATAAAGGCAACTTGAAAATCCCCAACTGTCTAATCTCTAAAGTTGTTACGCCTTTTTACATGTCCATAAGCTGTGTGTGAGAGATAGAGGACCTAGCCAACGGCAGTGTGTGAGAGTTAGAGTCTTAATGGCCGTCAGTGGTACGTAAGAGTTGCAGTCTACTTGGCTGTCTAAAGTATCTAAGAGTTATAGCTGCCACATTTCTAATTTTAGAACACAGGCATTTCTATCTAATAGCGACTTATTTGCATTTTCCTAACGATTAAAGGTGTCAAACAGATTTCTGTGTGATATTTGTCAACGATATATCTTCTTTAAGGTTTTGTTCAGATATTTTGCCTCCTTTCTATTGGATATTTGCTTTTTAAGCATTGGGTTACAAGCCTCTATGTGCTCTGACTAGAGAGCTGCACTGGCTATATAGCTTTAAAATTGCCTTTACAGTCTTTTCCTTTGCTTAATAGCTACTTTTGAAGGGCAAAGGACATAATTTTGGTAAATATATATGTAGGCACATGTATGCATATACATGTATATATTTAGACAATTCTTATATACATATATACACATAATAAATAAATATAAACTATTTTAATAAATATCTTTAAAATGTTTTATACTTTATTTTTACATTATTTTAATTTTTTATACCTGATTAGACATATACCTAATTTAATTTTTTTTGAATTTTGTTTTATAATTTTAATATAAAAATATAAAATATATTTATATTTAATTATTTTCATTAATAGTCCAATTCCCAGTGCCTACACAGCAGCTCACAACCATCTATAACACTAGTCCCGGGGGATCTGACTCCCTCTTCTGTCCTCTTCCAGCAATGCATGTAAATATGTAATAAATATGTTTTTATATCTAACTGTAAAACATAATGTTTATATAAGTATATAATACATTTTACAAATACATAGTTTTATAATTGTATATTTGTATAAATACATATTTGAATATATTTACATAAATGTATAAATTTTTGGTTTAGGACCAGTAGAATGTCTCAGAGGCTTAAGGTGCTGTTCAATTCTATGAACCTTAGTGGAAGGACAGACTGACTCTTGCAAGTTGTTCTTTTGACCTCCACACATGCACTGTGTCATGATCCACTCTAAGACACATACATATTCATACTATTTTATACTCATGTAAAACCTTTCTGGGGCCTGGAGAAATGGCTTAGGAATTAAGACCTCTGGTTGCACTTCCAGAGGACCTAAATTCAATTCCCAGTGCCTACATAGCAGTTCTCAACCATCTGTACCGCTAGTCCCAGGGGATCTGACTCCCTCTTCTTGCCTCTTCCAGCACTCTGGTAAACAGACACACAAGTAGTTAATCTGCTCTGAACTCCCTGCTGGCTGCCAGCTGTGCCTTCTCACTAACACCCAAATGTTGTGGATTCTCAAATGAAACACACACACACACACACACACACACACTCACATACACATTCACATACACACACTCACATACACACACGCACATATAGACACATGCACACACAGACACACACACACACACTCACATACATACATGCACACATAGACACACACACTCACATACACACACACACATACTCACTCACATACACACACACACACACACTCACATACACACACACACACAGACACACAGTCACATACACACACACAGACACACTCACTCACATACACACATGCACACACAGACACACACATTCACATACACACACACACACACACACACTCACAGAACCTTATTTTTAATATGCTCTAAGCAGCTCAATGGCTGGCCAAACTTCCATGTTGCTCGTGCCTCTGGTACTCCTGAATTATTACTTACTAAAATTCGTATTCCATCCTTGTTACACCAGACCCACGCAGGGGAGGGGCCCCTGTGCCTGCTCTTCCCTGGCATCTACATGGCTGTATGCTTTCTCCTTCTGCTTGAATTCCTATGTAATTTGGGAACCCAATTAACATACTATAAGCAATAAACACAACCCACAACACACAAGCAGGCAAAAACCCATGCGCGTGAAAATAGAAATAATGGTTAATAACTTCCTATTGCTAGTATATTAAATTACGAATGTTTTTTGTGTGCTCATATTATATCGTCTAACCTTTCTGAAATGTACTTATTACCACCGCCTTTTAAAAAGATTTTATGGGGCTGGAGAGACGCCGTAATGGGTAAAAATAGCTGCTGCCATTGCAGCGGACTTGGGTCTGATTCCCAGCACCACATGCACTCCCAACTGTAATTCCAGCATGGATTTTGCCTCTCTGTGCCCTTATGACTGGTTTTACACGGTGTCACTGTAGCGTGTGGACGTATGTTTCCCACCAGACCTCTGTGCTTCATACTCCCTGGCGTCGTGGTGTTCATAGCCGTTATGAGGTTTGAAGCCCTTTAGGCGGTGGGTTCTCACACTGCTCCCATCCCCACTCCGTTTCCTCACATGAGAAATTTAAGTTGCATGAATCCTGGGTCCTGTGATCCACTGATTGTCCCACAAGTCACCCACACTTTAACGTCCTTTCTGTGTTCCTCTGCACATTTCCCATCTGTCTACCACTGTGGATCAATCCCGGTGTCTTCAGGTCACTTGCGATTTTCTTCTCAGGCCAATATGCTTCTCATCCAACTCAACATTAGTTTCATCAGCACATTATTCCCCTCTTATATCAAAGGTTTCATTTCTAGAAGTTTAGAGGAAATGTCTTCTGTGTGACTGCTTAACATGGGTAGTGTTTCCCTTAGCTTTTTAAACTGTGGAATGCCTGTAATGGTTTTCTTTTTACAAGCAAACATTCCATTATTATTATTATCTATTATTATTATTATTATTTCTGGACCAGTATGATTGATCCACTTCAATTTTCTCTTCTTACAGGTTGTGTTTTCTTTCTTCATGAATGCTGAGTCAGTTATCATTGGGCTAAACACCTGACAGAAACAAGTTAAGATGAGAAGGGTTGCTTTTAGCTCATTATGTCAGCGGTTTTAGCCCATATTTTTTGGTTTTGTGCACTAGGAACAGAACATTAGGCTGACAGGTGTGTGTGTGTGTGTGTGTGTGTGTGTGTGTGAGAGAGAGAGAGAGAGAGAGAGAGAGAGAGAGAGAGAGAGACAGAGAGAGACAGACAGACAGAGAGAGAGACAGACAGACACAGACACAGAGAGAAAGAGAGACACAGAGACACAGAGAGACAGAGAGACAGAGGCTGTTCTTTACATCTACATGGACAGGAATTAAAGAGCAAAGAGACACAGAAAGGACCCAGCAGAGATCTACCCCTACTGCTACAGCTCCTATAACCTGCTTCCTGTAACCTATTTCTCACTTCTGTCCCATCAGGAATGACATCATCACACTATAAATCCATCCAAGGACTAATGTGTGGGTTACATAAGACCCTCACAATCTAATTAGCCCTTTGAACAAAACACTATACAAGACTCAGGGGAACTTGGAATGATCTGGAAAACTGAGTGTGGCCACTTTGAGAAGGACTATACTTTGCTTCAGTCTTGTACCACCACCCCTGGAAAGAGGGTACCCATCCAAGAAATCACAACTGTTACAATGGTATGCATGGGGTGGGGAGCCTATCCAGGGGACTTGGGCAGGACCAATCAGAGAGAAAAGGGAGTCCAGAGGGGAGGGCCATTGGAGCCTCTAAAAGCTCATCTCTATGGATCAGCAGAACCTCTAAATCACCACCGTTTACCCAACAGACCAGTCACACCATCACAGATACAGCGCAAGGTTTGTTTCATTGCTTCCATGGTTGTTTCTTAGCTCACAGTTAAAGTTAATTGTCACACATTCCCAATACTTTTTTATACAATGACATAGATCATGGATTTCTTCTTATCAGATTCTGCTTATTTTTAACCCCATACCCACCCAGGTCATTTTCATCCTATTTAGGACAAGTTCAAATTAGGCTTAAAGGTTTTCTCTCTTGCCTTGCTTTGGAGCTTGGGAAGATATGACTAAGAAGCATGTGGATGAGTGGCTCTCAGCTTCCCTAATGCTGTGTCCCTTTGGAACAGTTCCTCGGGCTGTGGTGACCCCAACCATAAAATTATTTTCATTGATACTTCATAACTGTAAGTTTACTATGGTTATGAATCATAACATACATACTTGTGTTGTCAAAAGCAACCCCTGTCAAAGGGTCATTTGACCCACAGATTGAGATCCACTGAGTTAGACTAAATGAACTCTTTTAATGCTGAGCCAAGCAAGAGCCACCTTGTGATTATAGGCAATGCCCTGTGAATCCGTAGCGGTTTGCCCCTGTTCTTTCAAAGTGTTACTTTGGCATTGAAAATAACAGTGATCGGGATGGAAATCCAAGTCTTTATGGTATTTCACAGGTGCCAATAAGAAGGAATCTTTCCTCTGTTGGCTTCCCGTGGGTCCTTGTCTAGCCTCAGTGGGAAAGGATGTGTACTCCTGCAGTGATTTGCCGTGCAAGGGTGGGTTGAAACCCAGGGGTTCCTCCCCCTTCTCAGAGAAGAGGAGGTGGGAAGGGAGAGGGGCCGTATGAGGGGGGCGGGGGATGAACTGGAGGAAGGGGAGCTGGGATCAGGATGTAAAGTGAATAAATAATGACTTAATTAATGAAAACAATGAAGAGATCTTACTGTTGACCACACAGAGTCTCGTTGTTCCCATGGGATTTTCCCCTTTGTCCCCAAAATTTACCTCCAAATAAAAAAAAAAAATCTAATAATAAAAGTTGATTCTGAGTTCAGAGAGGCTCATTGCCTGTTATAATCACAATCTTTATGTAACAGGATTATTTGAGGTAACAGGTAATTAAGACACAGTCTAAAGTGGTTTATTAGCCTGGCACAGGAGAGAGTGAGGCAGAGTCTTGCCATCCAGCATGATTCTGTGACTAGTGAAAAGATGTTCAGAATGAAGAAACTGAACTACAGAGCAGGTGACCTCATTTTATTATGTTATAATTACAGATGTGTTGAGAGTATTGTACCCACACTGGAGTGTTAAAGTTGATGACATTTTGGGGAGTTGCTTAAGTATTAGAGACTTAACACATCACTCTGGATGGCTCTCATCTCTTTATGTTGTCTCTGTCACCAATATCCCAATGATGACTTGTATTTTTCTGAAGGCATACATTAGAGCCATGCCACGGTCCTAATTCTTTCTCTTCCCAGGATAACTGGGAATGGGGAGTAAGGAGTAGGGAGAAGAATTTAACTGCAAAAATACATCCGCTTTTGCTTGCATTAAACTGCCCACTGTTTCTTTTCCCCTTGCATTTCCAAATTAGTTTATATTTTAGGGGTTTCCCCCTTTGCAATGCAATACTTTATTTAGACAGGGAAATTCGAAACACCAAGACATCTAGAACAGAAATCGAGAATGCTTTATATGAGTGTCTCTGTGTGTGCCGGTCAGAACATGAGATGATTTGAAAGTAATGGTCAAGCCCATATATTTCGTAATCTTTTGCCAAGCATTACTGGTGCTTGATAAAATTTTGTCCCTTATTCTCATTAGGAAACCATATGCTGCCACCATGGCAAATGTGTAAGAAATAAGTTAATATTTGAAACAACCTTACCAGAAGTTAATTGCCATTCAGCTCCAGTAGCCGCTGTCTGTATTCCCACTCACTGGTGCAGTATGATTTGAGATGTAACCCATAGTATATGCCCACAATGGGTGAGGAACCTGGGTGTGGGGAGCATCTCAGCTTCCAGAGCCCGGTTGACCATCTGCCTAGCTATAAGAGCCAACCATTTGCAAGACGCCTGGTTATCTGGGATAACAGTGCAAGCCGTCTCCATTCTCAAAGTCTATGATTAGTTGCTTGTCCATATGGAAACCTTTATTCCTTAAAATCAGGTTTTCAACCCTGCTGGCTGTTGCCACTCATCCTCGTTCATACTTAGCCCTTGTCCCTCCTGATACCACGTCCTTGTCTACCAAAGCATATTGTGTGTAATGTGTTCTCTGACTTCCCTCATGTCTGTTGCTTCCTCTTGCCAGCCCTTAGCTTCAGAGGAAGTCCTGACACTTCAGTCGCTTTGACTCAACCTCACTTGCCCAGTGTTTTTCTTCATAAAATTTAATCTTTCTCCTTATTTTTTTTCCCTTTTGTTGAACCCTGACCCCCTCCTCAAGGCCCACCTTGTTTTCTCCGTTTTGTTCATGTACTTTAAACCCACTGCTGTAGGGGCTGCAGCCTCAGCCGGCCCTCTCAGCAGAGCGATTGCCCTTCCTGGCAATCCACACAGGTTGTCTTCATCCCATTTGCCATGTAGGCCAAGTACTGCACACGCCGATGGCACGTACAAGCTGCAGCATTCACCTCTCACAGGATACTCTTTCCCGTTAGAGCATGACTCTGTCAGAAACTGCCTCACAGAATATAGGTCAGGCTCAGTTGGTATATACCGGTAGATTAAAAGTATCTGGATGCTCCGCAGGACACTTCTTTGGTTTTTCAAGATACGTTTTTAAATGACAGCAGGCGATTTATATAGCAACAGAAAGATAATGCTTGAAATACGCTCGGAAGGACCAGGGGAACATACCCAAATGGTTTCCATTTAAAGCCATAGGGAGTGAGCTCTCAGCATCCTCACATGGAACTTTGGCTCTCTAGAAACTGGCTGTTGGCCTAAAGTGAACAATGTCTATCCTGCCCTGCTGATGTCACTCTGAACAATGTTGCTACATCATAATGGAGCCCCAGATAGCTGCTCATGGGAAACGTGGCCTGGGATCAGTAGCCACTGCAGAATAATGTCTGTAGGTTCCGGATTTGTCCCTGGTGAATGTTGGTGGGACGATATTGGATAACCTCCATGTTCCTCTGCCAGCTGAAACGCAATGCTCAGTCCTATTTCCACCAGTCACCCTTCACACCTGCCTCCACTTTATCAGGGTTTCCAGCAGCCTTTCAAGGCTAGCACACTCAACTCGGTGTGGCCTGCACTTAAAGGCTGACTGCTCCACACAAGCATGGGAGAGTCGATAGAAATCTTCCCAGTTTCGTAAGCAGAGAGATCCATTAGATAAGCATTCCCATTTATTTTTTACTAGTTATAGATTGTTCCCTTAGTTGCCTCATGTCTGCTTGGGTTTCCGCCTTGGCCTTCAACCTCTTTTGAGAGCAAAGCACACTTTTCTTGGCCTTTCCTTCCTTCTCCTCAGCAGACCCCTTGGGAGCCACCATTTTTGTCAGTGAGTACCTGGAAGAGATTTGAAATTCGGCTCAGAAGCTGACTTCAGGGGGTGATCAGAAACTTGAATAAGGGATCTCCTTCCTTGATCCTTCCTGTGCCAAAGCCAAAGAGGCCATGTAGGCCAGGTGCCTTGCCTAGTCCGTATCTACAGAGAGCACCACAGTTTTAGAAGCTGGATTCTGTTGGAGGAATAGGGGTGATAGGAGACACTGTTTTCCTCCCCTCTGTTAAACTTTCAAGCATCACTAAGCAAATCATGGTTGCTATAACGTCACATGCGCTAGTGCTGCAGAGGGGCAGAAGGGCAGTGGCCGGAAGGACATCTCCCTTAAACCCAGACAGGCTTCAGTACATTACATCAACCATGCCTACTCATAAAAGCCAAGCAGGAAGTATGGAAGAAAACCATTACATCAAGGGCTGGCACTCCCAGGAGGCTCCTTGCTTGTCTGCTCTCGGGTCTCCAGTGATGTTTCTCTTCTCCACTTCCTCTGGTGGGATCCATCTGTAATGAGCAGACATGGTTTAAGGACATAGGTCTATTTTTCTCTGAAGTTAATACTTCTCATTCAGACGTATTCCACTTTTCAAAAGAAACTGACCTATGGCGGTCTCCTACCGTTTTCTGCAGTGTGGAGTTTTAAGATATGTAAAATAAAAAAAAAAAAGAGCTAAATACAAGCTGGTTCTCTGTGCCTTTCGTAGAAATGGGGAGGGGACTGAACAGATGGCCCCGGTGTGGTGTCCAGGGATGGTATAGAGAGTTTCCTGCCACTCCCTCCTACAGCTGAGCCTATGCCAATGAAAGCACTTCTGATTGAAAAGTTTCCTGCTCTTTAAATTATTCTTTTGCTCTTCTGATACGCTTCCTAAGGACTGTGCAGTGATCCCATTTAAACACAAGGACCTCTTAGTGTTGGCTCACCGCGGGGGGGCGGGGGGGGATGCTTCCCCATGCTCCTAAATGTAGGAGCTTTGTAGAGCCCTTGCAGGGTATTCTGCCTGATAGTGGCAGGGCAAATGGGCAATGCTTTACAATGGAAGACCGTCTGAGGTTCCGGAAGAGTTCATCATGTATAGAGTTCTGATAGCAACGGGTCATACCGGTGCATTCGATCACTGCTCTTGTTCTGCGGGGAGCTGCATTTGTGCACGGAGATAGGTATGTTGAATTACAGGGCCACCAGGGTGCAAATACACACCAGCCTTCCAGGTTATTTCCACAACTGAAGGATGGTGTGGTTAGCCAGCTTCGTGCTATTCAGGGCTTGGGTGGAATCAAATTAGATTGTGCATCAGCCAGAGACTGCTGGCCAACAGCAGACAAATATGGCCATGCTTCCTAAAAGAAATAGGGAGGCACCGGTATTTCTGACAACATGTATTACGTGATCTATGGAATTAATGGTGAGCAGAGAAAAACTGAATAAAATTGAAATCTTCAACACGAACAAAGCAAAAGGAACCTGAAAGGAAGCTGTCAGTATGCCCTTCTCCAAGGCCTTGGGTTCTGATCCACTTTCTGCGGTTTAATAGCTGTTTGCTCATGCACAGTGAACTGTACTTTCTGAGCTTTGTATGTTGAGATCAGAAGAGTCCCATCTTGGTGTGCCCATCAGGGTTGCCACAACACAGTACTGAAAAGTGGGTAGTATGGATACTAGAAATTAGTTTCTCACAGTCCTAGAGTCTGGGAAGTCCAAGATCAAGGCTCTGGCCTATGAGTGCCTACCTTCCTCAAAGACGATATCTTTGCCCTGGACCCTCACATCCTAGATGGAAGAACCCTGGCCTCTTTAACTGCTTACAAGGACACTAATCCTACTCACCATGCTGCGGTATAACCTAACCACATCCCCAAACCTCGACATCACAGTACATTGGCTTTTGTGGGTAGGATTCGACATATGAAACTGCGTGACAATGAAAGGGACTGAGGAACATGAACATTTAGACCATAGCTAGTTTGTAACTGATTGGCATCTCTGTGGTGATCGAAGATAATGCAGAGTCCAGCAGAGGGGCTGGGGGTGGAGGCAGAGGTTCCAGGAAGCCCCAGTAAACAAGAATGATCTGCAGTTGTTACAGGCAGAAGTAGCAGCCTCCGGGGCAGAGCCAGCTTCCATTTGCAGCATCTCCACAGCCTGCTGAGCCTGGCTGCCTCTGTGTGTGGACAACTCTGTCTGACTCATAGATTCCTGGGTCTTTCATGTCTATAGGATTTAGTTTTAACACTCCGGCTGCCTCTTTACCCAGGAAAAATTACACCAAATAGATCGGACTTTGATCTATTTTCAATTTTGGCTGAATTATGGACAGTAATACACTATTTTCAAGTAGTTAGAAACTCCAGGCTACAGAAATCCAAAACCTTTTTAGGCTTCTCAGATCTTGAAAGCAGATGATTAGCCATTGTCTGTTGTCCATTGGCTTGGGCTTCTTTGTGTTGAACTTCTGACTCCAACTCACACTTGAATCCTCCCTTTAATCTTGTATAACACGGTTTTTGTATTGCCTTAATTTCAGAAGTGGATATTTATGCATTGGCTTTGTCATTTTATCAAAACCATGAGTTTTGCAATATTCTACCCTAAAAGATGCTTTTAACCTGGTGGTTGCAAAGCATCTTATTACACACAAAAGGACTATCAAGGCACCGATTATACCTGCCTATAGCATTTGGAACTTTCCTCCCCACTATATCCGTGCAATGAAATTTCATTTCATGTAAATAGGCTTCTAATGAGCTAGAAACCTAGAGAACTCATCCTAGTCTATGATAATGTGTAGCTGCCTGCTGCAGGACTTAACTTGCTCGAAACAATTGTTCTTGTTCCAGGGTTCATGCTGTACTTGAGGTTGGCTAATTCAAGCTTGCTGGTTAACTATCGGTTAAATCCAGCATTGGTCTACATGTTTTCATACCTTGAGCCAGCAGGGTAGTTAAAGCCATTTTTCTCTTATTGTGACAGAACAGCAAGGGATGTGAATGGAAACGAGTTTCCTCCTCAGTCATCGTGCATAACTACCCTTTCACTTCCAGCCCCATTCCATTGGCCAAGTAAATGGGATTACCATTACAGACACGCGTAGTCATATGTCGGACATCCCAGTTAAGGAAAATGGCGAATGGTGCACATCTTCAACATCAATAACACGGCTGACCACATCTGGCTTCCCCACTCCACTGATGGTCCAGAGATTTGGAACATTCACCAAGCCTCAGCTTTTCGGGGGTTACTTAACTCCACCTTGCTTTTAAATCCTGTGATGGGGTGTGTTTTCAACTTTACAGACCATGGATCACGTCGTCCTCTGAGTATGCCTGTAGGGGATTATCTTGATTATATCAATCGATCCACTGTGCGTTGCGCTATTCTTAGACTGAGATCCTGGACTTTGTGAATGAAGACACTCTTCTCTTTACAGCATATATTCATTCATAGCTTCCTGCCTCCTGTTTGTGGATGTGATGTAACCACTTGCTTCAAGGTCTTGCTGCCTTGACTTCCTTGCCATGGACTTTAACCATGTGCCAGAATAAATTCTTTCTCCCTTAAGTTATTTTTTTTAAGCAGAATATTTAAAAAAAAAAAAGAGGAAAAAGGATGATAACCTATCCAGACAGGCCATTTGCTACAGGGTGACAATGGCATGGCTAGCAAGACAGACAGAATCTTTCTTGTGTGGGTCTCATAGTCTAGTCAGAGAGAGAAAGAATGAATTAATAACGTGTACATGTGCCCTTGCATGAACAGGTGTGTAATAGAAATTAAAAAGTCAATGAAGTAAATAGGGAGAGCAAAATAACTCACTTTTCTCTACTGCTGCTGTTGTAAGTGGGTTTTTACTTAGGGTTGAGGGGATCTCAGGACCTAAAAACTGACCATTGCGATTTAAATACACATGTTTCCTTTTAGTTCCCTTGTGATCTTGGACCTATTGGATATGCCTTAACATTTCTGTTGCCACATAAAAATTTACCAGAGATGTAGTGTCTTAAAGAAGCATAGATTAGGCCCTGGCATTGGGATCCTCCAAGACTGTAGTCTGTGCGTTAGCCAATTGCATTTCTTTCTGGAGGTTGGTCTTTTCTTCCTGTCTAATGTGGTTGTTGTATCTTAATTCTTTATGGTCAAAGAACTGAAGTCCCTATTTCTCTCTCTCTCCTCTCCTCTCCCTCTCCTCTCCTCTCCTCTCCTCTCCTCTCCCTCTCCTCTCCTGTCCTTTCTCCTTCCTTCCTTCCTTCCTTCCTTCCTTCCTTCCTTCCTTCCTTCCTTCCTTTTCTGGTTGTTGCCACGAGTCAGCAGGAGAAACATCACCTCCAGTGTATTAAGTTCTATTATGTTAAAGCCATGTAGGAGATAACTCCATTCCACTGCTGTTGTCATGTACTATGGGCTGAATGGCCTTAGAGTTTCAGTCTCTATGTAGAGAGAGAGAGCCCTATGCAAGGACATGACTCATTTGTGGTCTTAGTATCTGATTGCCACACATAGTATTTAATTTCTTTGTGTCATAATCCCAATTTTCTCCTCAGTAAAATGGAGTTGATAATCATCATGTTGTCAACTTCATAGGATAGATTGAGCATTACAGGATTAGGTTAAGTGAAGCATTTAGAAAACTTCTTGGTATCAGAAATCCACGTATGTTATCTATTTTATTAGCTAGCAATGTAATTACCCTGTTATATGATTTTAAAGATCACTCAAACCTCAGAACTCATAGATTTTTATTGTATGTTATGGTGCAAAATAGACAAATACGGGAAACTGACTTAGAAAGGAAAGCAATGGAGCAATAGAGGGACTCCTTGATGCGAGCCTCCCAAGCGTCTGCGTCAAGCAAGCAAGGTCCGCCTCTGTTCCATGCTACTCTCAATACTTCCTCCCTAAGTGTTTTCTCTCTTTACATCTAGGAGGGATACCTCATCGAGTGCCTGCTTCAGCTCTAAAGCATTCAAGCAAATGTAGCTTTGTGAGCATCCATTCTCCTTTGGTTATTGTACCCTCCTACTTGACGTCTCAATTCTTAAAGATGCCACTGGCTTATTATGTCATCGGTTGAGTACTGGTGCCAGCGCTGTGCCTGAGCTATGAAAGGGTGAATGGCTTTTACCACTTTTAAACATGGATCACTGGAGCAGCCCCGCCCCTGAATGAGCTTTACTACCTGGGACCGTCCACAAGTGAGGTCCTGTGGTCGTCTGTCTGTCTGAGATGTTTGCAGCAATACAGTGAGCTCAGTGCTTGCTGTCCCTGCTGCCCCTGTTGAGAGCTGCTGCTGACAGCTGTCCCTTCTGGAATGTTCTGGAAACTGATGACAGGAGTGCTTCTACTCCTGTCTCTGAGTGGTATGCTCTGTGTAGAGCAGCGAGGCTTTCTTGGTAGTCGTTCGTGTTGTCCTGGCTACAGAGGCCCATCATTTAGAGGTTTCTAAACAACAGCGATTTTGCCCTTGGATCTGGCTCACTCCTTGTTGTGGGGTTGTTTCACGCATGCATGCAGGATGTCTAATAGAAGCCGAAATTTCTAGTTTCTAGTTGCCGGCGTCACCATCTATCTAAACCCAAGACGTGGCTATCAACAATGTCTATAAATATTGCCAGATAGCCTGAGTACATGTTCTATTTTATGCACATAAGTATTTTTAGTGAATTTGAAAATATGCCTTGCATGTTTTTAATAAACTCAAGCACTACAGAGTGGGTATTAGGGAATTACGTGTCTTTTATTCCAGACATCGTAACAACCTGCTTCCCCTCCAGAGACACGTGTCCAGAAATTGTACTGAAATTCATGGACATTCCCATATGGGCATAACTTAGAGCACACAGGTGTGAGCTCGTGCTCCTTATGAGTGACTTTCTTACATCTCTGCTCCGTATGGATGAAAAGAAAGTGGCCAGAATGAATCTGCTTTTGTTTGTTTCCTTGTGTGTTTCAAAGGGCTTCTCAGCTCTTTCTGGATTGAGGTATTCACCTCAAGAAGAATGATTTCATGTGCGATTCAGGATCTGAATTCCCCCCTCAGCCTCTAGAGTCTTGCATCATGGTCTGTCTTAAGACTGATGCTATATAGCTGTGAGAAGGACCTCTTAGGAATATCATTATTATAAGCTTGAAGTATGCATCTTTCATTGAATAAAACCACCAAATCCCTCAAAATTAAAAAAAAAAATCCTAACAGCTAGTTTTTGTTGGGAGTACATAAACTTTGGTTTTTATTGATTTCCTGGTGCTTCTAAGGATGCCAAGCTCACGACAATGTTAGATTTTTTTAACACCAGGACACCATGTTATCGTACAGTAGAATATGTTGTACACAACAGTAGTCTTATTTATCAATGTGTATGGTTTACCATTTTTTATAATAAATACCTTACTATTTCATAAATTCACTTTCTATATTCTAGTACCAGATAATGTATAGTTGTTTTTGTATTTTTCTTTGTGATAATTTTTCTTTGTGATAAATTCATATAATGTTGAATGACCTTGACTTTTAACAAGATATATAATCACTCGAGAACATTCTTTCAAAATGACACCTCTACTCTTAGCAAGATGAACACGAGAGCACCTTAACATGATTCCACAGAACCAATTAATTTCTGAATATCTGCACTTTATGACTCAGAAACTACATTTCTCATAATTGCTAAATAATCACAAGGACCTAAGATCCTTGTGATAGTATGATCCTTATGGAGAAAAGATAGTACGCAGGGGACAAATTGGCTAGCTCTTATTGTTACTATTACTATTTCTAGCAGCTAAAAATGTACAAGGCAAAGTATTACCATGCTTGATCTCGTTGTCTCACAGTGCTGTGAAATACGTGCCGTTGCTAACCCATTTTCTGTAAGAGGAGTGTGTTTTTAAAGCAGCTGGATATAGCTCAGTCAGTAGTGTGCTTGCCTAGCACACTCGGGCCTAGGTGTTGACTTCCAGCATTGCATAAAACAGATGGGGTGGTAAAATCACCACACTTGTACTTGAAGGGTAGAGAACAGACCAGAAGCTTAAGGCCATCCTCAGCCACGTAATGAGGTCAACAGCAGCCTGGGACATGACGGTAACTATGGTGATGATGATGCGTGTAGCTTAATATGCCGAGAGGCGTTATATACCTCCCCACTAGATAGTCCTCAACACTTTACATGTATTGCTTCATTCAGCCTTCTTACCAAATCCTGATGAGTTGTGTCCCTTTTATTTGTCATACTGGGAAACTGAGACAGAGGACAGTTAACTAAAGTAGGTGAACCTAAATTACAGAGTTCAGTATATTCAAATTGAGACTGATAGGTACATTGATTTTGGAAGCCACTATTTCATCGTGATTTCTAGTGCCATGTTATGGGATTTGGTGAGCTGCAGGCCCAGATTCAAATCCAGACAGACATGTTCTATCTGCCAAGCAGCACTTATGGAAGTAGCTCATTCTGTCTGATTGCGACAAGGCCATGTCCTGTGGGGTGTGGGTGCTTGTCCTCCTTACTGCTCATCCACTAACTGTCTCACAGAGGAATTATTGAAGCTACAGAAGAGCCCTCCTCAGTCTTTCAGCTAAAGCCAAGTGGAGAAATGATGAAGAAATGGAAAGGTGTTTATCATTTTAGGATTACCCCTACACTTCTGGTACCCCTGAAATGTTACAAATAACTAAAGCACGTAGGCTAAAATAGACAGTTTCACCCCAGACTATAAAATCTGGGCTTGGAATGCAGCAACAGTGTCATACTAAACTACAGACGATGGTTGTTGGGCTGAGGAGGCCCTCAGTCATTAAAGTGCTCACCATGCAAGGGCGCAGACATCAGTTCAGATCCCCAGAGCACATGTAATAAGCACGGTATAGTGGGTCACATCTCTAACTCTAGTGTGGGTGGGTTGGAGCTGAGACAGGGTGTCCTCAGAGCTAACAGTCAGCGAGCGCTGGGTTCTGGCTGAGCAGGTCAGAGCATTGACTGCTCTTCCAGAGTCCTGAGTTCAATTCTCAGCAACCTCATAATAGTGCACAGCCATCTGTAATGGGATTCAGCGCCCTCTTCTGGTGTGTCTGAAGACAGTTACAGTGTACTCATAAAATAAATAAATAAACCTTTAAAAATAATAATATGGAGAGATCAAAGAGAATACCTGGTGTTACACAGTGATATACAAACCTACACACACACACACAAACACACACACGAGTCAGCTTTTGAACAGAGGGAATTTGGTCATTTGTAACAACTTGCACCAACTTGGAGAACTGACCCTAGATAAAGTAAGCTGGGCACTGAAATACCACAGTTCCCATATGTGTGTGAAATATAAGCGAATTAATAGAAGCCGAGAGTAGAAGGGTGGTTACTGAATTTCTTCTCTCTTGGAGATTGAACCCAAGACCTTAAATCTTTAGGAAAGGGCTGGACCACAGAACTCCACTGCTATCTCTGCGCACTCATCTGCTGATTGACAGGTTTTCCCAGCTTGTTGCTGTTGTAATGCCTCATTAAGCATCCTGATTCCATGTCCTTATGCTGTAGACACCCAGAATTGGGATTACCGTGCCATCTGGTAATTCTATTTCCGTTTTGCAAAGGCCCTCTAGACACCTTTCTGCTAATTTGAATCCCCAGTAGTGACCATCCCTTTAAGTCCTGCCTCTTGAGCTGATTTTCCCTCAGCCAAATCTTGGCCACCACATCTGCAAAGCAGAAGGATCTGGCCTGCTTGGGCTATTGTAAGGATTGAATGAGATGCATGGTGGCATGGCAGTAGTGCTCCCCCATAGCCCGCAGCCCATACTCCCCCAGCACACCTTCCCACCCCACTAGCTTTTCACTGCACCACCTAACACTCTTGCCCTACATCTTCCCTGAAGTGTGTCATCCTGTGTTTCCTGCTATGAGTTTTCTACCCTCCTCCACAGGTCCACCTTGGCCTTGAATGCAGACAATTCTGACCATCTCAAGTCCCCTCATAAACTGGGCAGACGTGTCTGTGTGCGTCTTATTCCGCCACCCCGTTTCTACCGCTAGAGTCAACTAAAACATGAGAGCATTTTTGGGTGTGGGTAGGGGAAGCTGTATAGTTTCGTTGTTAGCTCTAATCTAGCCACAGATTATTTTGGAACACATGTCCATAGCTACATGTAGTATCGCATGTAGAACACATTACCACACTGCTTTGCCATGCTCTGCTATAGGCAGACCTGTCACCTTCTTCAGATCTCTGTATTCTGAAGTCTGCTATGAAGACTTGTGGGGGAGAGAGAGAGAGAGAGAGAGAGAGAGAGGAGAGGGGGGGAGGGAGGGAGGGAGGGAGGGGGAGAGGGAGAGAGAGAGAGAGAGAGAGAGAGAGAGAGAGAGAGAGAGAGAGAGAGAGAGAGAGAGAGAGATTGATCTTCCTTCCAGGGTTGTTGCGTAAAGAGTAAGGTTAATATTTTTAAAAGGCATCTTGGGGAAACCCTGATGCTCAGTTCACATAGGAGGTGGTTAATTTTGGAGCAGTGTGGAAAGTCTCAAGACTTCTGTCTCGTGGAGTGGTGCACACATGCATGGACAACAGCATGAGACCGTGGTGAGAGAAGGGTGCCTATTCTTAGACTCAGGCCCAGTACTTTAAGGACTGTGAGTGACCTCCATTGTATGGTTTCTGTCTCCGGGGAAAGGCTATTAAGAGAAGGAAAGGCAGGTAACTCTGTTTCGGTTTCAGCATAGGGTGAAGAGGCATCATTTGTGGATGCCGAGGCCACTCTTAGGAAAGCAGGAGTCAGAGCCAACCGCCCGTGCAGTCTCCATAGCCCTGCAGAAAAACGGAAACAATGCAAGGGCTTCCTTCCCTTTTTAATTTAATTTCTTATGTGGTATAAGAATGAGTCCCTGGGACTCTCGAGCAATGAGATGGTTGTCAGTAAATCTTGATTTGGGATGGGAGTGGGATACTGAACTTCTGTGCAAGGATATGTAACATGCAGGTGGCTATCGGAGGTCACCTCCAGGTGTCTTTCCTTGATAGCCATCTCTTTTGTGTGTGTGTTTGTTTGTCTATTATTTACCAAGACAGTATCTTTTCACTGGTAAGGGACTTTTTGACAGTGAGTCCCCAGGGTATTCTCTCTCTCTCTCTCTCTCTCTCTCTCTCTCTCTCTCTCTCTCTCTCTCTCTCTCTCTCCCTCCTATTGTCACATAGAGTCACATAGATTCTGGGAATCCAGCTCAGGTCCTCATGACAACCCAGTGCATGACAACCATGACATCCCATGACATCCCAGCTTGTTTCATTGAGCACCTATTACAATGATAAAAGAAACAAGGCATGAGTGGTTGAAAATCCACATCTGGGCAAACTCACTTAGAGGGCTGAGCCTCTGGCTTCTTGGGAAGCTTAGAGCGTCAGGAGCCTCTGAGACCTGGGGGGACTGACCTTAGCTCCTTTTGCTGACAAGCATCTGTCCCTGTACCTGTGACTGGGGAAGGGAGAGCTGCTGGGTTGCCTTCTGCAGCGGTGAGGAACAGCTGAGGTGCAGCAGCAGAGCCATGGCAGGGGCCATGCTGTTGACTGTCCAGATCTTAACTTCAGGTAAACCTTCTTCCTCCCTGAACATGGCAACCCAGCTTGCAAGTGTCCTGTGACTGGCTGGTCATCCTGTGAGCAAAGAGCTTTTTGAGAAATAACAAGGCAGACTGGTCCTGCAGAGGTGGGATTAAAGTACCCCGGTGAGGAAGTCTAGGCTCTGTACCTCCACTTGTCGTGAAGGTGAGGGCACACTCTCGTGGAAGGTCAGCATGTGCATTTATGTCATTTTCTGGTGTGATCTAACGGGTATGTCCCTAGGGTTGAGACACCATCTGCTCCCCTTTCCACCCACCAGTCACCATTAGCTTGTGTGACCCTTGGCAAGTCACTCTGCCTGTCTCAGACGCCGTGCCTCTAGGTCAGCATGAATCAGGATGGTAGCCACATGCACTCTCCCGACTCTGTTTAGAAACTGCCCCCGTGCTCATGGTTCAGGAGAAGTTATAAACTATCTGCTTCTTGCTAGAAGAGTTTTCCACTTTTCTTTCCTTAGTGTCTTTAAGTAGGTACAGAGATCTATTGGCTGCCTCTCTGTCAGTGTTCAAAAAAAAAAAAATAGCCTAAAGATAAGGAAGAATGGGTATTTATCTGCTTAAGCATCAGCTTCTTAGCTTCTCGTGTTGTAATCTACAAGGTGCCGTTACAGTTTCTGGTTATTTGAAAATTATTGTCCACGTGTGTTATTGATACAGAAGTACATTAAAATATAGCACATAAAATAATCCCAGAACTTGGGAGGCATAGGCAAGATTACTGTGCTAAGCCATATCTGTCTTAAGCAAACAATGTATATAGAGAGGATATGTGTGTGTATATATGTGTGTACATACATATATATGTGTGTGTGTATATTATATTACATTATATTATATATATGTGTGTATATATATATATATATATATTACGCTTAAGTAGCTTAAAGTAGTAAGGTATAAGGTATGCTCATACTGAGGGTGGAAAGTGATTTATTGCCTACAATGAAGAGTCACAACACCTATATTTACAGCCTATGGGTTATAGCACTGGTAATGAACTCAGACCTCAGCATTGCCCAGGGAAATGCAGAATGTCTGGTCCCCAGGCACCAGTGGCCATCAGGTGTGGGCCATGTTGTCATTCCTGGGAGAATGCCTCCTCTTACAGTCTATCTTGATTAGTCTTAGTTATGAGTAAAAAATCCAGATACCAGTTCCTGACCTACCAACGGCTAGGAGCCAGCACCCACTGAAGATAACAGGCGTAAAATGGCAAGTTAGTGCCAAGACAGCATCACATTCTAGGTTGAAGTCAATCCTGGACAAGAATAAGCCGTGGTCCCTGGAGTTTATGGTGTGTTTTACCCACACAGGCTCTGGCTTTTCCCCTAGCTGTGTCCTAGCTGAACACAGTCACTGGCAAAAAATAGGCTCTTGTAAATTTATGATAAATAAATAAAAATTTAATTCTATGCACACATTCTATTTTTAATTATATATATATATATATATATATATATATACTCTTAAAATATTTCAAATGCAGCACCTTTTTAAATGGCGTATACAGTGTTAGATTTCATTACTGCAATTTTGAACAAACTATTGTCATCGATGCACCTCCCGTCTCTCCCATCCATTTGAACACCCCACAGCCTCTTCTACACTCCCATACCCTCCTCCCCCACTTCTGGATTTCTTTCCAGTTCCATAGCCAACCCATACTAAACCCCTAGTTACATAAATGCAAGAAACCTCATAAGCTAGGATCAACATGCCGGAAAATATAATTGCAGATCTTTTAATAAATGTTTTTAATAAAACTATTCTTGACATAAACCTCCTTAGCAATTTCCTGCTAGTATGCCTACCATAAGTTTGATGACAACTCATTTAGCCACTGCATACCCAACTCAAAGCTCTAAAAAAATAACATCATTTTTTAGGATGAGTAAATGTATGGATTTTCTTTGCAATTGCAGGCCTTGTCCTATATTTCCTCAGTGTAGGAACAGCCTTTAAAGAACACTGTTGGCCCCCTGGGACAGACCCCCCAGGGCCTTCTCTGCTTTGTGCTGAAACCCCCTCTGTACCAGTGAACCACAATACAGAAAAGACACTGCTGTCTACATACCCCTATCTCTCAGATGCCTCATTCTTTGTCAAGGAGATGCCTCTATAGAAGAAGAAATGGGAAATTGTGGAGAAGAAAGAGACAATCCCAAGCCTGGCACCTAGTGGAGACGCCTGCTCAAAGCCTCCTTGCCCCACCTTGCTATTGGTCCTGGACTTAGTACTAAAAATGGAGGGAGGGTGGAGGGGTTGCTTTTGAATGTCTCTTCTTGTGCCTTCCAGTGCAGCTCCAGTCCCTTCTAAGTCACAGCCCGTTCAGTTTGATATGCAAACTTCTGACCCACTAAGGAGGCTAGGAACTAGTAACCAACTTAAGGGAGCACAGGTCAAGTTTCAGGGTTGGAGTAAGGTTAGAGTTGGGCTAGAAGGTTGTGATTAGAGTGCTAGGGTTAGAGTTGAAGTTTGGTTAGAGGTTACGATTAGGGTTAGGACTAGGGTGAGAAGGTTGGAGTTAGGGTTACAGTTAGAGTTGTGGTAGAAGGTTAGGGTTTGGGTTGGGGGAGTTTGGTTTGAGGGTTGGGGTTAAGGTTTGGATTAGAAGATTGAGGCTAGGCTTAAGGTAGTGTTGAGACAGAGGGTTGCAGTTAGAATTAGAATTAGGGCCTCCTTCCAAATATGTCTCCTCTACAAATAAAGCTTTAGTCTCCACATTAGTTTCTTCTTGTGTCTTGTGTTGCTTTTCCAGCCTCTAGCTTGGATAGTAGATCAAAAGTCTTGTCCCTTTGCCTGGCTGTCTCCCTCTTAGGAAAGCAGAGAGGTCCATGGCTGATAAATTCTTACGAGAAAGACTTTTAAAACAGAAAGCATGGTTGTGTTTTTCCTTTTAAAGTTTTGTTCTGTTTTCTGTGATTTCAGCCTTTTGTACATTGGTTAGGAGATTCACTACCATTCATAGGACTGTGAATCGCTTACAGGTCTTTGATCAAGAACTCAATTCCAAATGGGTGTCAGTATTTTACTTTCACATTAATAGTATAATGTTAATAAGGTCTCTTTCCCCTGCCAGTTTAGCATAGTCTACTTTTCCTTCCTGTGTCAGGAGCAGAAACCTGTAAGAAGTAATTGTCCCCATGACCAGGACACTGGATGCACAGTACTTCATTCACACAATAGTAACATCAGAGTTTGGATAAAATTTAGCAATATAACAACTAATAAAAAAATCTAAAATATTAGCTACAGTATTATATTATTTGTAGAAACCTTAAATAATAGAAACTATTACATATTCTTAATAAAAACAAAGTTATGTAAATGAAAGGCATTTCGGATAAATGGGCTGAACATGATTTAGGTGGAGTTCATTTCAGGAGGAGAACATGGAGTTAGATATGTGGTATCTATGGCCTAGTTTTTGCCCAAGTGAATTCATGGGTACTTACTCAGTTAATTTAAACAAAATTTCGTGTGTTAGTTCCTAGGAAAGGAAAGTATAATGAAGAGATGTTTTCTTCTTGGTTTGAGGAGAAACATTTCTGTTACAATTGCCAGGGTCAAAGTAGAATGGATCACAAACCTGGCTTTCACGGGAAGTACCATATGGGAATGTCATCCTGAACGCTGAAAGCTAAGGAATTATGTCTAGGAGATCCACAGGACGCCAGCAGCGCCTGCTGAGGGGGACAGGGTCACTTAGCTGGGAGGTAGTTGGGCCGGCCATTCAGCTTCAGTCTGTGGGTCTTGATTGCTCTTGCATGCATAAGGTGCTTTGCAAGTCAGCCGAGATAAACAAGTCATGTTAAAAATGTCTGCCCAGTGTGTGCTGGGATGTAGATTGGGGATTATAGATCCAAGTTGGGTCCTGATTCTCTTCCTCTTATGTAGGCCACCGAAGGAATGAGATCTTCTCTAGGCATTCCTCATTCATGTCATTTCACGAGATGAATGTACAACTCATGAAATAATGTGATTAAACTCGCAAACACTAAGGCAGCATCTCTCGAGCTGATGTGTTTCCACAGCCTTTTCCCATGAGTCCATGTGTACAGGTGCGCAGTGGGACATTTGGGGGATTGCTTGTAAGGAACACGTTGGAAATGGTTATGTTATTTTCACTCCACTGTAGGCTAAATAGTAAATAATGGAGATATCAGGTGGAACCTTAATTTTACCTTGTTCGGAAAATGGATCTTTGCAAATGCTGTGGAGTTGCTGGCCTTGAGGAGGAGATCGCACCAATGAGTATCCCGACAGGCCGTCAGTCTATCCTGATTTGAAAGAAATAGATGGAGATTGAAACAGAAGGCAGTATGAAGATGGAGGCAGAAACTGACCTGATGTGACCACACCCCAAGGGATGTTAGGTACCGGCAAGAACTGAAACAGGCCACAGGGTCCTTCCCTGGAGCCTGCACAGGGAGCAAAGCCCTGCTGACATCCCGTCCCCATTTCCGCTCACTGAGACTATCGCTGGCTTCAGGCCCCCAAACTGGGAGAGACTGCATGTGTTCTAAGGGGCCAAATATGTATTTTTATAGTCACAGGAAGGTAATACATTCATGCTTACATGCTCTTGAATATCATATTATATTTACTTTCTGTCGCTGTGATAAGACACCTTTGCCAAGGCAACTTTGAGAAGGAAAGGTTTATTTAGAGCTTTTGTTTCTAATGGGATAGCAATCAATCATCAACACAGCCAAGAACCATAATGGCAGGCAGGGAGGCAGGCAGGCAGGCAGGCAGGCAGGCAGGCAGGCAGGCAGGCAGGCAGGCAGGCAGGCAGGCAGGCAGGCAGGGTGCTGGAGCAGCAACCAAGAACTTAGATCCTGAGCTACAAACAAGCAGAAAGAGCTCACGGGGAGTAGCATGTATTTTTTTGAAGCCTCAAAGCCTCACCCCATACTTCCTCTAGCAAGACCATACCAACTGGTGGTCGCCAAGCAGCAGCCAACTGTAGACCAAATACTCACAAGCCCAAGGATTATGGAGGACACATCATTCTAATTACCATAAATATATTTTTAAAATAGTTTCGGGAATATTGGTGTTGAATAATGGGCAACTATCACGTTGAATTTTGAGGTAATCTGAATCAACATTAACATATTTCCTCTAACTAACTGAGTTAGCTGAATATCAAGCTCTCAGCTAACATAAAGGGTTTTAGTGTGTGGACCGATGTCATTATTTGTGTCCGGAAGTGGTTAGAGGCACTGTTTCTACCCAAGAGACAATCCAGAGAGAAAGGAAGGAATGTGGCGTGCTCTGATTTGGAAAACACAGGGCCGGTTCCTAAGCCTGAACCATCCTAGATGCCCATTGCCCCAAACTGCAGCCTCCACCCCTCGTTCCGGGTGCCCTCTGAACAGATCCGCTCATGCTGGTGAGAGTGCACATGTGGGCGTGGCCTCCCTGCACTGCTTGCGTTTTTTAGGTTAAGGGTGGCAGGTTGTTAGAATGAGTTCATAAGCACTGGTTCTCATGCCCATGTGCTCAGAATCCTCTGGAGTTTGTGCTGTTGTAGCTTTAAACTCCAGAGCCACCGTGATGTGTGGTTCTGCGTTTCACCTCACCACTGAGGTATGTGAACACCATTCGGGGAGATAAAATGTGCAGAGGTGTAGCCTGTTTTCATTTCTCACCATCATCAGGGTGCTGGGCTCATGGGACACGAAGTTCAGGAGAGGGGAAACATAGCCTAAGATAGGGGCCCCAGCCCGTGTTTCTCCATGTGAGAAACAGCACAGGCTGAGGCCATGCGGAAGCTCTCTAACTCCTGAGTACCCAGATGCCACTAGGAACTGTGGGGAGTTGAGAAAGGGGTGGAGGGGGGTGATTGTGGGCCTGAGATGAGTTGGGGGGAGGGAGGAAGTCCTGCTTGGCTCAGGGTGAGCGAGCATCAGAAGTGCAGAGAGGCCTCTGCAGAGACCTAGGTGTGGCTCTGTATTGCAGAAGGCTTTCTTGTTTGGTGGTCTTTGAGGAAAGAAAGAGGACATGCTTGTCCAAACTGTTTATTCATGGTAGAGAATAGATATACACAACTTACTGAGGGTGGACCAGAGATTAAATACCCTTTTTTCAGGAAACAGCATCTACTCTTATTAGCTAAGCTCTCAGACCCGTCCATCCAGACACCTCATTCATATGGAGAACTCTAGGCACTCTGCTACCTCAGCAGTTGCCCTGGTCCTCTTAGTCCAGTGTCTTGGTGGTCACGTACTCTAGGTCAGGACTCTGGTCTGGAGCGGATTCAAATGCCTACCACTCTCAATTATGAGAATTGCCCGGGTTTCTTAATCTCCTGGACCTTAACAGTTTTTCTGTCTGGTGACACAGTTCCACTTGCCCCACACCGCTGCTGGTTGAAGGAACATACACTGAGTAGCAGAGCTCTTATCTAGTGCTCCTGTCCCCAGATCCCTTTCTTGGGTCCCTTGGAAACTCTGCTGCGGTGCTCCAGTGGACAAGCTGCATTTGCTTGGAGCACTACACCCCGCCCCCATGCAGCTGCCCCAAGGCTGCTGCCTGCACATCTCATTGCCATGGATCCTGTGGTGCACAGTTGGGGATTGACAGTCTGAGGCCCTGTTACACTAACTCTGAAAAGAAGTCACCGAGCTTAGCTTGAAGCAATGAGGGCATCCTGTTTAAGCAGACAGGGAATCAAAGCAGCGGAAGAAGAGAAAGATGGAAAAACTGGGGAAGACAGGAAGGAAATATTTTAAGTGAGCCACTCTTACTGGGGGACTTTCTGATTCTACAGGACACTTTCTGAAATAATTTTTTAAGTTGGGTTGGTTGTGTTTCTCCTCAGGTTTTCCAACAACGGTTTTGTCTCTCTTCTGCAAATCTTTCCTGGCTTCTAGACCCAGGACAAAGCAAACAATCAAATCTACAAGTCATTTATCAGAGAAGCCTCTGAGGTTTAGTTAGTTAGTTAGACTGAGGCAGCCAGAGGCCCCAGCTCTACCTGTATTATCCGTGGGTTTCAGGATAGTTCGCATATCTTTGCTCTGCTTTGGGCCAGTTAAAGTGACTCTTTGGGGAGGGAATGTCTCAGTAAATATTTCTGGTGAGAGAGAGAGAGAGAGAGAGAGAGAGAGAGAGAGAGAGAGAGAGAGTGTGTGTGTGTGTGCTGTTCTCGACGCAGTGTGTGTATTTATGTATGCACGAATGAGAGAGAGAGAGAGAGAGAGAGAGACGGAGAGAGACAGAGAGAGAGAGAGAGAGAGAGAGAGAGAGAGAGACAGAGAGAGAGAGAGCCCTTGCACGAATTCATGAAATCACGAATCAGGAATCTTCCACTTTGGATTTTTGAAACATGGTCTGTCGTTGGAGTTCAGGTAAACCAGACTGGCTGGCCAGCAAGCCCCAGGAAACCCCATTTCTGCCTCCCTGGTACAGAGATCACAAACACGGGACTGCCACATCCAACTGAGTTTTGGGATCAAATGCCTGTCCTCCGGGCTCACATAGCAAATACTTTGCTGACTGAGGTATTTCCTCAGCTCTCTCCTTCATTTTGGTTTGTGTGCGCATCTAGGTATGTGCACGTGTGCATGATTGCATGTGCACATGTGTTCACATGTGTGCGAAGGACAAAGATTGATGTTGACTGTTATCCCTTGGTCGTTTCCTTGTAGTTTGAGACAGGGCCTCTCACTAAACCCGGCGCTCACCAGTTCAGCTGTCCTAGCTGAGCAGTCCTCAGGGTTTACGTGTCTCTGCCTTGCCAGCACTGGAGTATGGATGTGCTGCAATGCCTGGCAAGTCCCCATACTTTCATAGATATCTCCATAGTCTCCTTTGTCTTGTTGGTTTGAAGAATATTTTCTTAATGCTTATGGAGCAGTCCCTGGTGTGGCCAGCCCTGCTGAACCGCACCATTGCTGTCTCATTCTGTGCTGAGCAGTTTCCAAAAGCTGCCCTTACTTACTTATGTTCCTTTTCCTCCAAACGTTGGCCACGGTGAAAACACTGCAAATATTTGGAAACATCCTCCCTTCCAAGCCAGTCCAGCTGAGCCTCCAACTCAGAGTTCCAGCCCCTTCCTGGGCGCTGAGCAGCTTTTACTTTTCAGTCTCTAGGCTCCCCCTACTGGTCTTTTCTATGCAATTTTTGCTGCTCTTTAGAAACTCACCATGGGTTCTGCTATCCTACAAAGCACGACCCAGAATCGTGACAACTCAATGCAGACTCTTGTTTTGATCTTAAGGAGGGATTATCATACCTTATTGCTACTTTTTTTTTTTAGTTAACTGTTCAAAGTTAGTATACAAAGCAATGGGCTTCATTAAGGCACACTCACAGGTACATGTGATGATATATTTTTTAAATCACTCCTGTCCTTTATATCCTGGGCTGGGGGTGGTTCCTTTATTTTCCCAAAGCTCACTCCCATCCTGCTTAAAGCAGTCTTCCTGATCCCACATCCAGCCTGCACGCCATTGCCACAGTGAACAGTCAAAGCATTACATCATTAACTGTGGCAGTCTACATAGGCTCTAAGGATGAAAGAAGAGAATTTTAACTGGGTAGACACACACACACACACACACACTCACACACACAAGACGTAGATAAGTGCACATGCAAACACACATTGTGTTTTGCTTGTCTAGCTCCTGTAAACTTTCTAATAATATCCATATGCTTTGCCGGTCTCCTGCAAAACAATGGGCGTTATTACTGTTTAGCAAGTGAGGGAGGAACGCCTCGGTGACGGAAAGCCTCTGGTTTCTTTTTAATTGGTCACCCTTGTTTATTAACATACTCTTGTCTGTGTATCAAGTTTTAATTATAGCTAAATAAAACAAGAGTCATGCCATTCAGACTGTATATACCATCCAGACTGTATACACCATCCAGACTGTATACACCATCCAGACTGTATATACCATCCAGACTGTATATACCATCCAGACTGTATATACCATCCAGACTGTATATACCATCCCGACTGTATATACCATCCAGACTGTATATACCATCCAGACTGTATGCCGTAGTGTTAGGTCCTGGAGGTAGACTTTGCTCTTTACTCCGTGTCAATGCAAACTGAGATCACACACCTCTTACAACTCTTACCTCTCCTAAGCATCCCATTGCATTTTGTACAGCCTTTCTCATTTCTTTGTTCTTACGAGTACCTCACACCATTGATTCTTTTCTTTTGCCTCAGCTTAAGTCTGTCTCCTCTAGTGAACAATGTGGTTTTTCATCTCTTATAGGAAATAGCCCAAACCACTCTTTCTCAGCAAGTGTAAACGTTCCCTATGCTGTCATGTGGACCCACCATCCTCTGGCCTTCAGGGTTCTTTCCATTGACGCCTGCCTTCTCTCTTTTCAGTCATTTTCCTGTGCAGTATCTGCTACTGACATACCATTCCTCATGCCAGCCACAGAAGAGCTTGTGAGCTCTTCTTTCCTGTGTTATCAAAACCTTACCAAATCAATGCATGCTTATTGCCTCAAAATTTCTGTGGGTTGGGAGTTTCCAGACTTGTACAAGATGTTTCCTCTGCTTTGTGATCTCACAGAGATGCAGTCTGGGAATCTGCTGGGGCTTGCAAGTTTAGCTAAGGTAACTGGATAAGGGTAGACATCCAAGTTCATGTGGTTGTTGGAAACCATTTCTTGTTGGCTATTGGAGTGTGACTGAGTAGGCTTTTTGCTGACTGTTGGCTTAGGTCAACCACAGCTTCTTGTCTCTAAACCTTTCCACCAAAGCTGTTTGCTTTAAAAAAAAACCCAGTAAGTGAGTGAGTCTTCTAGCCCACTGACTGGGAGTTATCAACTGACCCAACAATCGATATCTTAACTTTCTTGTATTCGTTTGGAATTCTGGGAACATTTCAGAGGATACATAAATGCTCCGGCCCCAAGAGGCAGGGTAGGTGGTTGTGGGTCATTAAAGGAGGTTGGTTGAGGTTTGTTAGTATCCATAGTCAAAGAAAAAAAAAGACAAAAGGAAATAAGTTAGATACAGAGATCTCTTTCGCCTCTATCCTTGTTTCTCTACTATCTAGCATTAGGGAATAAAATCAAGTGGTAAGGTAGAAAAAAGGAAGAAGCTACAAAGTAGCAGAGACCAGCTACACAGTTCCTCTATGTCCCTGTCAAGTCACTGATAAAATGGCTGAAGATGCATATATATATATATGTACATATATATATGCACACATACACACACTATACATACACACAGAGACACATTTTCACATATGTGTGTGTGTTAAAAGGGAAAGAATGACAAGGTTATTCCTCATGACTCCCTGGTCCCCTGGGAGCTAGGAAGTGCAGCTCTTAATACCCTTGCCTTTCTAGCCAAGTGGTCTGCTCTTCAACTGAACCATTTTCTAGCTCTGTAACCTTTACTGAGTTTCTCAGGGGCAGTAAGTTACATCTGTGAATAGCAAGTAATTATGCAATCTGCACTCAGAGCCTGGGCTGTCCCATAGCTCTGGGACACAAAACCTGCCTACAGAGAGCTAGTCCACCAGGAACTCTCTCACTCCAAAGATCACAGGCTCACAAGGTCACAGTCCCACAGGAAGGACAAGCTCCAGTCAGAGCCAGCAAGATCAACAAACATCAGAGATGACCAGATGAGGAAAGGCAAGCACAAGAACCTAAGCAACAGAAACCAAGACTACTTGGCATCATGAGAACCCAGTTCTCCCACCACAGAAAATACTAGAAAAGACTGGAAAAGCAAGAGTTGGATTTAACATCACATCTCATGATGATGATAGAAGACATTAAGAAGGACATAAATAACTCCCTTAAAGAAATACAGGACAACACAGGTAAACAAGTAGAAGCCCTGAAAGAGGAAACACAAAAATCCATTAAAGCATTACAAGAAAACACAACCAAACAGGTGAAGGAATTGAAAAAAGCCATACAGGATTTAAAAATGGAAATAGAAACAATAAAGAAAGCCCAAAGGAAAACAACCCTGGAAATAGGAAACCTAGGAAAGAGATAAAGAGTCATAGACAAAAGCATCACCAACAGCATACAAGAGATAGAAGAGAAAATCTCAGGGGCAGAAGATACCATAGAAAACATTGGCACAATAATCAAAGAAAATGAAAAAAGCAAAAAGTTCCTAACCCCAACCATCCAGGAAATCCAGGACATAATGAAAAGACCAAACCTAAGAATAATAGATATAGAAGAGAACGAAGATTCCCAACTCAAAGAGCCAGTAAATATCTGCAACAAAATTATAGAAAACTTCCTTAACCTAAAGAAGGGGATGCCAATAAACATACAAAAAGCCTGCAGAACTCCAAACAGATTGAACCAGACAAGAAATTCCTCCTGTTACATAATAGTCAGAACACCAAATACAAAAAACAAAGAATATTACAAGCAGTAAGTGAAAAAAGTCAACTAACATATAAAGGCAGACCTGTCAGAATTACACCAGACTTCTCACCAGAGACTATGGAAGCCAGAAGATCCTGAGCAGATGTCATAAAGACCCTAAGAGAACACAAATGCCAGCCCAGGCTACTATATCCAGCAAAACTCTCAATTAACATAGATGGAGAAACCAAGATATACCATGACAAAACTAAATTTACACAATATCTTTCCACAAATTTATCCCTACAAAGGATAATAGATGGAAAACTCCAACACAAGGAGAGAAACTACACTGTATAAAAAGCAAGAAAGCGATCTTCTTACAACCAACCCAAAAGAAAATAGCCACACAAACATAATTCCACCTCAAACAACAAAAGTAACAGTAAACAATCACTATTCCTTAATATCTCTTAACATCAACGGACTCGATTCCCCAATTTAAAAATCCATAGACTAACAGACTGGATATGTATACAGGACCCAGCATTTTGCTGCATACAGGAAATGTATCTCAGTGACAAAGACACTACCTAAGAGTAAACATTTTGCCAAGCAAATGGTCCCAAGAAAGAAGCTGGAGTAGCCATTCTAATATAAAATAAAATCGACTTTCAGCCAAATGTTCTCAAAAAAAGTTAAGGAAGGACACTTCATACTCATCAAAAGAAAAATCTGCCAAGATAAACTCTCAATTCTGAACATCTGTGCTCCAAATGCAAGGGCACCCATATTCATGAAAGAAACTTTACTAAATAAAGCTCAAATAACACATTGCACCTCACACAACAATAGTGGGAGACTTCAACACACTACTCTCATCAATGGACAGATCATGAGACAGAAACTAAATAGAGACACAGTGAAACTAACAGAAGTAATGAACCAAGTGGATTTAAGAGACATCTATAGAATATTTCATCCTAAAGAAAAAGAATATACCTTCTTCTCATCACCTTATGATAACTTCTCCAAAACTGACCATATAATTGGTCACAAAACAGGCCTCAATATATACAAGGAGATTGAAATAATCCCAGTCATCCTATCAGATCTCCATGGACTAGTCTTCAGTAACAAGAAAAAACAACAGGAAGCCCACATAAACATGGAAGTTGAACAATGCTCTTCTCAAGGACAACTTGATAAGGAAAGAAATAAAGAAATTAAAGATTTTATAGAATTTAATGGTAATGAAGGCACAATGTACCCAAATTTGTGGGATACAATGGAAGCAGTGCTAAGAGGAAAACACATAGCTCTGAGTGCCTCCAAACAGCAAACACTACTAGGTTGACAGCACACCTAAAAGGCCTAGAAAAAAAAGAAACAAATACACACAAGAGGAAGCGACAGCAAGAAATAATGAAACTCAAGGTTGAAATCAACCAAGTAGAAACAAAAAGAACTATACAAAAAATCAATAAAACCAGCCTGTAAATAAATCTAATGTATTCATTAATGTGCCAGTAGACACTTGGAGAACTGTTACTGTGGCCTCCCCTATCTGGAGTAAATAAATGTTTGTTCACATTCCTCCTCCAGAAAAATCACACAAGGGTCAGGAACCTCTGGAATCCTAACAGGGTGGTGGTAGAGTCAGGAAGATCAGGAGTTCAAGGATGGCTTCAGCTGTGTATCAAGTTTGAGGCTGGACTGGGCAACATGAGATTCAGACTCAATAAAATAACAGCAAAGGAAAGCAAAGTAGTCAGGAGGTTTTCTAATGTCTCCAACACCAAGAAATAATAAATGTTTGAGGGAGATATATGGATCAGTTACTAATTACGGATACATGGATTGAAATGTCCCTTGTACCCATAACTATGCAAAATTACTACGTGCCTATCACTTATAGCAGTTTCATTTCTTTGAGACGGAGTCTTCGTGTGTAGTCCTGACCTCTCTACAAAGTCTAGGCCAGCACTGAACTGATGGTCCTCCTGCCTCAGCTTGTCAAGTGCTAGAGTTGTAAGTGTCACCTGAAGTGACCAAGATAACCACATCTTGTCCAGATTCCATTTCGTCCCTGCCTAGGTGGTCCTCAGACTTCCATCCTCTAGTACTTACATCCACCTCTGCAATGGTTTGGGGCCTATCCATGACCCTCCCCACGGTACAGATATATTAACCAAAATAATTCATGTTTGTGCAGGCTAAAACACAAATCTAAAATAACTAGAGGAAGTGTAAAGAAAAATAATCATTCTGTTGTGTCTGGAAAATACTGCTAAGCTTTGCAAAACTTCAGATGCTGCAAGCTTCCTCCAGCCATCACCAGCACTGATGGGATTGTGTGTTTTGTCTGCTATTGGTCTGTCCATTACTAAAGGATTCTTATACTCTTACCCTACTTCATTAGTATAGTTACCAGTAACTATCTCTTATTTCACACCCTACAAACTTTATTGGAAAAATAATCTGTGGATCCCTTTAAGAACTCGATGGAACTTATTGCCCGGCTTTTCAAAAAAAAAAGGGGGGGGGTACAAGCATTGCATTAAAGGAAGACTTTAGGAGGAGAGCAAAAAAAATTCAAGAGTTACAAACCAATTTTTATTCATAAGAGATACAACTTCTTAAAGAGAAACACTTAATATAAAAAGTTAAAAGTATTACCGAAAATGAAAAAAGTAACTAGAAGAATAAACTTCCCAAAACATAAAAAAAAAAAAACAAAAAGCAAAACGTCAACCAAAACCCTAGAACCCTAACAGATAATATTGCTAAGCAGAATTCTCTCACTTCTCATTCAGCAGCATAGACCTACTGCCTGTTAATCTTCTTGGACACTTGGTGGCAAGGCAGTCGCCTCAGTTCTTTCTCAAGGGGTACTGTCCAGCCAGGAAAGGTATTAAGAGCTGAATCAGCCAGGCTAGCTCAATGACTGCATAAACTGAGAGTTTGAGTAAATGAACTAAGAGGAAGAATATTCATCCAAGGAATTTGTGGGTGTTCTGGAGGGTTTTAGCAGGGGTCTCCTGAAAAAGCAACTCAGTCTTCAGGGGGCTCTTTTCCTGGGATGTGTCCAGTTGCAGCTCTCTTGCAGTTTCTTAGAACTGGGAGAGGAAGGCATCTATTAAGACAGAGGTTTGGTGGTGACACACATGCCGGTTCAACTACTGTCTCAGCTGTATCGGACAGGCGACATTGATCTTTTAACTGAATCATTGCGGCTAACTCTTCAGGCATGTCAATCTCCAGCAAGGCTCACAGAAACCTGGGCAGACAGGCTCCTACTCGGCTGCTATCAGTGCAAACCAAGAACAGGGCAATTGGAGGAAAACTCACTGGGTTGCAGGAAGAAGGGAGAAGACCACATGCCACCCATTTTAAAGACAATGACAAACACTCCTATGACATTTGCACTTGGTTCTTATCCCCACTGGGTGCTTGCAACTGGGATGGCACATGACCCCTGCATGACCCCTTTCTCAGGACCCATAACTCACTCAAAAATCTGCATAGCATCCCACCTATCAGGAGGACATGCAGGAATGTGACATGTTATTCATCTGTCACCATTACTGTACTGCAGCTTCAAGCAGAGCAGCAAGGTGCACTGGCCAATTATTCAGTTTCTCACAAGACGCTAACTTCCCAGAACACATGTACATTGGCAGAGCAATGAACAACTACATTACATGAGGTAGTGGTCTGGTTGGGTGTAAATTAGAAAGGTGGAAGGAGAAAGCAAATTTTCATCAGATGGGCAAATGGTATCAGACATTGTTAATCTGCCTAAGCTTCTTGTCCCTACCTGATGTTGTTGGGTCTGAAGGGTGCTGGTCTTCTCCTGTCCGTCTTTATCATTCATGTTCAAGTGGAACAAGTATTTCTGTAGGACTGCACCATCTAGCTGTACCCCCTTGTTCTCCTGCTTCAGTTTGACCAACTTCTTCTTCATAAGAGTCTTCTCCAGGATGATCCGGCTGTGCAGGTTACTGGAAACACACTCTGCATAGTTAGATCCTGCAGTTTCTTCCACCCATTCCTTCTACCAAGTCCCACTAACGCCACCAGGACGCAGCTACCCATAAAGAGTCAATACAATACATGTCAATACACCCATCATAGCCGCACAAATAGCAATCAGCCAATTCAGGGAAAAATAAATCATTTCTCTAGCCCAAACACCAATAAGGGTCCATGTCCCTCCCAAAGAAAAATGGATTTGCACCTATCCTTTGCAGCCCAATGTGTTCGGGCAACATCGATAAGTAGGGGGCAAATAACCTCCAGGTTATGCCAGTAGGACCAAGGGGAGGTCATTCCATCCACGTCTGCCATCACACTCAACTCTGTAAAACCCTGACTGATCCCAGAGGCCCAGGGCTACACAATAGACCTCTCACGGTCTGAATCACTGTTCTGTCCTACTGAAGATGCCTTGAGAATGCTGGGACTGTAACAGTCTCTTACGTGACTGAAAACAGAATCCAAGGGCCCAAGTCACACTGATGGTTAAACAGCCAAGGGATGCAACCAGAGCTGCAGACTCTCCAATCCAGAACAGACAGACAGACAGACATGGCCATTGCACAAGTGGCGTCCTTTCTGACCAGTACTGACCGATAGAAGTTCATCTCCTTCTTGAGCTCCTGCAAGTTCTCAGTCATGTCAGGGTTCTCCGTCCTTAAGTTGTGTAGTAACGACATGACCTCCTTCTCCTTTTTCTTCAATTTTTCATAAAATGGGTTTGGCTTGAAGTAGGGCCTGGACACAGGAAGATAAATCTCAATGAACACGGGCTCTTAGGAATCCATGAACATAGGATGGGCACTGTACTACCCCAGCCCTGGAGGAAAACCTTCTGAATTCTACAGAATGGGATCTTCTTCAGCTTTGGAAACTTGTTATTCCGGGCCCAAGACACCAGAAGCTGGGAATCCAGATGGTGGTTGCCCTGGATCCCTTTGTTCACTCAGGAGGGCTGGATGGGCAGTCAAACAAGGTATGCTCTCAAGAGCCTAGGCCACAGCTCTTTGTCCACCAGAAACCTGGGATTTCATTTTTCCTGTTTTCACAACAGGAATTTACATCCTGGATAACTAACACCGTAGAGACAGACATTACACATAATGCTGGAGCTGAGAGCAGATTTGCCATAGCTTTATACTCTGCCCAAGGTATACAAGTGTACAGACAAATGTGACCACATAGGTAAAGAACTGTGCTGTTTAAAGTTGGGCTCCAAAACTCAGCATTTGCATCACCATGGAACTATTAAACAGGTCAAAACAGACCCGTAGATTCCAAGTGTGGAGGAATTTACAAACATATAAAAGGTGTACATAGGCATGTGCATATGTGCTCACAGAGACACACTGAATGGGACACACAAACAAGTCAACAGAGTGACAGAATCAGAAAGAGAGACAAATATGGGTACAGAGAGCACAGTGAGAATGAGAAGGAATACAGGCAACATTACTGTCTCACATTATAATGCACACAGACAAGAAGGAACAGGCCTGAGCCTCAGGCCTTCTAGCCAAGCATTGAGATGAACAGTTGGGACCAGGCCCCTCAGGCTGCTGCCAGGCTCTTCCAGCACTCAGTCCCCTGTCAGGCAAGTACAAAGACTCACAAACTCTCAGTGCCTAGAACCTCACAGAGCCACCACCTGTCAAGGGCTTTCCAAATGCACACTGGGACCCCACTCTTCACTGCCTCTACCCTGAATTCTTCGCTCAAACCACAAGTGCAGTTTTTCAAATGGAGGAAGCAGAAGAATGTATTTCCCTTCTCACTCCTGACCAAGCGGCAGGTTCTGCCACCCCCCTGAGAAGTATTTTGGAAAAATGACGTTGAGCACAGGGACATTCTGGAGGCACAGCTTACAAGATCCCACCAACTTAAAAGGATGAGGGTGACAGTGCAGGCCCGTGACTGACACCACAGGGTTTGGAGCAATGCATACCTCTTGTTCATGGATCCCTCTGTTATATAGATCAGGCGATCTCTCAGCTCATTTCTCTCCTGAGTAGCAAGCTGGAGCTCTCTAATAATCCTCTCCTCTTCCTTCTTGTACTGCTTCTGGCTTAGGACAGTTGCAGGGGTCGATGTCTGTCTGACACCCCCTGTAGGGAGAAGAACTCATGTGAACCTGCATCAGGAGAATTCATAGACTCTAGATAGGCCACACCGAGGCCCAAAGAGAAGCAGAACAGGCCTGGAACCGAGTGTGACCACAAAGTTTGGTTCAGGTTGGAGATGCCTGGGGATCTCAGCTGTCCCATCACTCTACAGAGACCAGGAGACATGAGCAGCCAGCTGTTTCCTCTCCTTCCCTACCCATGCTTACGAGGACCACAGAGATGGCTACTCCAGGATTATCATCAACTGCCCAGGGTGCAGGTTGGCTTCAGAGCCCTCATTCTGTGGTTTCAGAAGTCAGATGATAAATGCACTAAGTACTTGAGTGCTCACGGATGCTCAGATCTCCTGCCCTGTTACTCTAGGCCCATAACTTTGGATTAAAAAGCCATTCAGGGGGAGAACACGGTCAACAGACTTATCAATTTCCAGTACTGAAACACCAAACACCACAGAAGTACCAGTAGGATCCAGTCTGTGTCTTGCTCTACCACCTGTTCTAAGTTTAGCTACCGTAGAGGAATGCCTACCTCCCACATCTGCTGATAAAGACAGCTATGGTTGGCACTGCCAGGGAGAGGAGGTCAGAGGAGTTCTGAGAATGTAAGGTCATTTCCAAGAGCGGTACTCAGAATGTAAAGTTACTACTGTCAGATAGCCAATGATTTTAAAGAAGCAATGGGAGTCAAGTGCATTGATGTCCTGCCCTCAATTTGAATAAGCGGGACCCTCCATGACTCCTGATGGTCTCACTATATCCCATTTAACATCAGCAATGCACAGTAAAGGTAAAGGAGTTCATAGAATAACAGCTCTGTCCTTGCCATATCCTTCTTTTGGGGATGGAGAAAGTAATGTTCCAAAATCCTTGACTTTCAGGAATTGTGATGATCATAGAAATTCATTTGCTTTGCAGAGGCTCCAGTTCTCTGCCCCATTGCTAGAAAGGCCACCTCAAGCCCACCCCTGACAGGAAGCTCAACATACACTGCCCAGGACTTACTCCACATTCCCCACGACCACCTCCTTCCTCCTTCATTTCTCCATTGAAAGTCCACCTTCCTCTGCCCTCACTCTACTCTCTCCACTATCTACCGTCACTCTCTGCAGTCAGGCCAAGATGCCTGTGTATTTATCCTCTACACAGTGACTGAGAGGCCTTCCTACACTGCTTGTTACTACAACACTGGTGACATCACAGGAGATGCCAAGAACTCTCCAGGAGAAAATAGAATGTTCAAGAAGGAAGTGCTGATGTCATATGGAACAGACTTTGCCTCCCTGCTATGTTCTCCCTGTACTGACCAGAAACTGAGGGGCCCTTTCCAGGAGACTCTCCTGGGGCATAGCCACTGGGTACCTCCTGCTTTCAATGCCAGAGTTTGCTCTAGGCTTGAATGGAAACACCTAAGTAATTTCTATGTATCTAAATAAGAGATTTCTGTCCAAACCCTGCACAAAATGTTTTAACCCAATTCAAATGTTTGTCATTTAGCAATACTAACCATTAAAAACTACTGACAAATCACACCTGTTTGAATATGCAGCCACAAACTTCTCCTGTCTCATCATGTACAGGTGCAGGAAATCACATCCAGGAATAGCCTGCAGGGTAGGTTGCTATGTGGGTGAGTGTTAAGGGTACAATCATGAAGCCTTGTGCTTAGCATTTGACAGTTACCCCAAGATTCGTTAGGGAAGATAGTTGCACTCATCATGGTGCCGGCAACAGTCTGGAAATCTGTTGGCAGAAGAAACAAATATTGGAGCTACCAATGAAAACACCCTCAGGCTGAGTATGGGACTCTCTTCTCTGCAAATGTCACCAAATCAGGATTGCTTACACGCCTTTGTGAACTGTACCATGAGATTCCATCTGGAAAAAAAAAAACAGAGGTGGGGGTGCAGGCAGAAGGTGTAAGACAATGCTATAGGCATAACTCAGTTGACAGAGCAAGAGCCTAGCATCTTCTGTTCTGGTTAGGAGTCACCACAGAGATACCTTCATCATTCAATTGGGATGGTTTATTGAATGCATACACTAATACTGAGAGCTCATATTTGCGGGTGTAACCATGGCCCAAGCATCTTTTTCTCTTTCCTTTTTTCTTTCTTTTTTTGTCTACCTATAAAGCAAAAAACAGAAAAAAATGGAAAGAATGAAAAAGGAAAACCAGAAAAAGCACAAGTAGCTCATATGAAGTTGCAGGACTCCTGTCCAGTGGTCGGTTCTGATTAGGCCATTTTAGATATAACAGTGCATTGTGATCCTTAATTTGATGGGTTCTGCATAAAGCTTTGTGGAACGTTGTTAAGTTTAACAAGCATCATACAGAACACACAGAGCATAAGAGGATGTAATCACCATGACCTTGCTCTGGGTGAAGTTATATTTCTGTGTCAGTGATTGGCAGGCATATCATGGCAACAATCTGAAATAGCTGGCGAATATGGAACAAAATGGCTAGGTATAGTTAGGGGGTACATATATCAACATTAGGACTCACAGTCCTTGGAGGCCACTCTTGTAAGCCTGGCTATTGGAAAGTGGAAGCAGGATTATCTGATCTCAAAACTAGCCTGGCAAGCCAGGTAGAGGGCAACATGGGATATTTGAAACCCTGTCTAAAAACAAAACTGATACATAGCCTACATCCAAGGCCTCACCTACCAATTCTTGACTTCTTGCCATTCTCTCCCTACCAGTCTTTCATTCTGGAATGATAGAAAACAACTGGAAATGATCTTTCTATCCTAAGACCTTGATCTGTCTTTCCTTCGCTCTGCATTAAGAACAATGAAAGTGGGGACCAGCATCTGAACCACTGAGTAATATCCACTCAGCATATCTAGCATGATACTGTGCCTATGACAATTCCAAGCTTCCCTGAGTGTTGCCGCCCCAGCAAGAAGTATCAAGTACTGAGGTGAAACCCCAGGGATCCTTTCAATGGGTAGACAGAAGCCATGAGAGAAGCTCTACTTCTTTGTCCTTAGGTTAAATGAAGCTGACACAATGTGAACCTGGTTGTCCATTTATCCATACATCTTTCTTGCACTCCCATGTTTCTGAGTTTAGTAAAGGGCAGAATTCATGCTCCACCATTCGAGATGATAAATTTCCCCATGGGCCAAATTCTAATTTTTTATTGAATTAGAAGTAGTCAATCAACTGCTGCCCTCAGTAATAAGGTCCATGTATCAATAATAAGTAACCAGACTGTATTTGTGCATACAAGTAATTGACAGGAAAATACTGCATAACTGAGGAGTGGGAAACCAGCACTCTGTCCTGGTCTTTCTTTGCCTAGAAGTGGCTTGCAGGCAGGTGGGGGCATATTTTGAGTTCCTCTGCAGGGACACAGTGAGGTTGAATGGGCACTGAGCAGGTGCACAGCACTGCTGAGGCCCCTCATTTCAGGTAAGGGACACATTATCTCTTCCCCATCTTAACAGCTCCTGTTGAAGCCATGGACCTTTTCTAAGAATGGGAAGGCCATTCACACATCCTTTCTAATGACACGAATTCCCTCCTGATGAGTCTTGCCCTCCTGGCCTAACCGTAGTAAAATTGTTACATGCCAGCCAGCTATTTCATATTGTTGCTGTTATATGCCTCCACATCATGGATTGAAAATCGAAACCATGACTCAGAGCAGGGTGATGTGACGACATATCCTGTTACGTTCTGTATGTGATGAGGTTGGTTAATCTTATGAATTTCCACAACTATATGCTTCACATAGGACACATAAAATTCAAGGTAAATATGAACTATTATGTCTTAAGTGGCTTTGAATCTGGGACCTCGTAGTGCAGCATTTCCAGCACTTGTGGATGAGCGCTTGTGGGTTTTGCACTGAGCTGGCCCTAAGAAATGTCCAGTACACAGTTTTGAGCTGTTGCACTGGTTGATCAATCTTGGGGTTTGCATTCAATAAACCATCCCCATTTAACTGAATCGGTGTTTGTGTGGTACACCTCTCACTATCTGATTATCTCTGGGGTTTGTTGATCTTGCTGTCTCTGACAGTAGCTTGAGCCTCCTATAAGTCTGTGTGTCAGCACTCCTGAGAGACCAGCTCTCTCCTGAGGGGATCCAGGCATAGAGAGCTGTGGCACAAGGTTAGCTCCAGTTGGAGGCAGAAACTGGAAGGATCCTGTCTCAGACTGCTCCTCATCTCCCATGTCCTGAGGGCTCCAGGTGGGCTTAGGAGCAGAAGTGGTGGTCTCACCTGTCCTCTGAGGTGTGTCAGCACTCCTGGGAGACCAACTCTCTCCCAGCAAGATTTGGGCACAGAGCACTTGGCACAGGGTCAGTTCCGGGCACAGACGGAAACCAGAAGGATCCTGTCCCAGAATGCTGTGTCTTGAGGGCTCCAGTCGGGTTTCTCCTGGGCCAGGAATGTGAGCAGAAATGGTGGTTTCACCTGTGCTCTGAGGTGTTTCAGCACTCCTGGGAGACCAGCTTTCTCCCCGAGGTATCTGGACACAGAGAGCTGTGGCACAGGGTCATTTCTGGACACAGACAGAAAGTAGAGGGATCAACTCTTGACTATTAAGACCATCTTCCTTATTCAGGTGCTCAGTCCTCTCCAGTAGACCTAAAATTCACAACCAGAGATGGATCCACACAAGGCCTTTTGTAACCCTTGACTTCCAATTCACTAGTTAGCCCAAATTTACACAATAGCATTCCACAAATCCAGCCCTTCAAAGGATAATAGATGCAAAACTCCAACACAAGGAGGGAAACTACACCCTAGAAAAATCTATCTCTGAAAGTAACCAATTAGAATGGCTAAGATGAAGAACTCAGATGACAGCAGATGCTGGTGAGGATGTGGAGAAAGAGGAACACTCCTCCGCTGTTGGTGGGATTGCAGACTGGTACAACCATTCTGGAAATCAGTCTGGAGGTTCCTCAGAAAATTGGACATTGAACTACCTGAGGACCCAGCTATATCTCTCCTGGACATATACCCAAAAGATGCCCCAACATACAACAAGGACACATGCTCCACTATGTTCATAACAGCCTTATTTATAATAGCCAGAAGCTGGAAAGAACCCAGATGCCCTTCAACAGAGGAATGGATACAGAAGATGTGGGTACATTACACAATGGAATATTACTCAGCTATCAAAAACAATGACTTTATGAAATTCATAGGCAAATGGATGGAACTGGAAAATATCATCCTGAGTGAGGTAACCCAATCACAGAAAAAACACACATGGTATGCACTCACTGATAATTGGATATTAGCCTAAAAGTTTGGAATACCTAAGAAAGAAATCACAGGTCATATGAAGCCAAGAAGAAGGAAGATCAAAATGGGGATGCATCAGTCCTTCTTAGAAGGGAGAACAAAATACTCGTGGGAGGAAATACAGGGACAAAGAGTGGAGCAAGGACTGAAGAAAAGGTCATCCAGAGACTGCCCCTCCTGGGGATCTATCACATATGCAGCCACCAAACCCAGTCACTGTTGGCTGATGCCAAGAAGTGCTTGCTGGCCGTGGCCAGATATGGGTGTCTCCTAAGGGGGGGGGGATACATAATATACCCAAGAAAATAAAACTAAAAATAAACAAGTAATTATGCTAATGCGTGGCTATAGTTAATATACCCTGCACAAGTTGCAGTGTGTCTCCTTTCTGCTCAATTCTGAAAGAGGACCAATTTCATTTGCATTTTGCATAAAACTTTAATTAACTAGTTTTTCACAGAATGAACTTTGTCAAGTTTAGAGTAGTTTTATAGGAAACGGTGGCCTCATCTATTGGAAAGGGACAGTCTTAGTGACAGTGTCCTGCATTCCACATGGCGCTGACACTCAGGAGCCAGATAGTCAATGCTCTTGTGGAAAGGTTTGCACAGACAGCAAACCTTCTTTCCTGTAGCCCTGTACACAATCTTCTACTTCAGTCCCCTTGCTGTCTGGTTCTTAGAAAGAACCCCGAGCACTCATTTCTGTTCTTTAGGAGTCCAGAGTTAAACAGTATGGGAAAGATACACCTTGAATACAGGAAGCACATTCTTTACTTTGAGGAAGACTAAGTCCAGTCACCGGCTCTCCCTGATACCAGTTGGTCGCTCATAAGGATCTTTTTAAGTCTGTACAGTTATTCAACAGGTACTAAGTGCCTACTTTATGCTGTAGACTTTGATAAGTAAAAGAAATACGGAAGTAAAAAACAAACTTAAAAAAGGAATCACTGAGTGCAAAGTAAACAACTACTAAAATTTAACCAGTGACTGAAACTGTGGCGCTCAGCTGTGTAGGACAGGAAGCCTGTCCTAGCACGCAGGTCGTGGGACTTGACCCAAGAATGAGGTTTCAACACAGAACTGAAAAATTAATTAGCAGCTAATTACATGGAGAGGGCACAGATGTCCAGGCTTCAGAACTGCATGTGGGAAAGTTGTGGTTAGGGGGAGAACAAGCCAGATGCAGGCACTGAAGGATCAGTGGGAGAGCATGAAGGGAAAGTAATGTGTAAACAATTACATAAGGGGAAAGGGGGTTATGCAGGCCCCCGGCCAGCAGCATAAGTGTGTCAGGCGAGATGAGGTTTGGCCACATAAGAAGCTTTGAATCATGGAAGAACTTTCCTCACAGAATAACAGCTGATCAAGTCCGATTTCAAAAGACCAGTTAGGAATACAGATATATAACTTGAAATAAGGTAAGGAGGATAGCACACAGGTTCCTGGGAGATGCTGTGCTTAGCAAGTAAATGTGTGCCCAAGAGAAGGAAAAAATGGATGGATTTAAGACAATACAGGGAAATTAAAATCAGAGAGTATAATGGAAATAACATTAAAGTGGTTGAGATGTTTATAAAAATAGCAAGCAAGGGAGTTAAAAATGGTTTAGAGACTCCTGTCCCATCTTACGTATTTATTTATTTATTTATTTATTTATTTATTTATTTATTTATTTACTTTTACACTCCGGACTTTATTCCTCTCCCAGTCCACCAACTGTTCCACATCCCATACCTCCTCCCCTTCCCTCATCCCCAGCTACACTAGGATGTCCCCACCCCAACCTCTACCTGTCCAGACCTCTACACTTCCGGGGGCCTCCAGTCTCTTGAGGGTTAGGTGCATCTTCTCTGACTGAACCCAGACCTGGGAGTCCTCTGCTGTATATGTGTTGGAGACCTTATCTCAGCTGGTGTATGCTGCCTGGTTGGTGATCCAGTGTCTGAGAGATGTCGGGGATCCAGGTTAATTGAGACTGCTGGTCCTCCTACAGGGTTACCCTCCTCCTCAACTTCTCCAGCTTCTCCCTAATTCAACAGAGAGGTCCACAGCTTCTGTTCACTGGTGGGTCCACATATCTGCATCTGACTCTTTCAGCTGCTTGTGGGGTCTTTTGGAGGGCAGTCATGATAGGTCCCTTTTTCTGAATGCCCTATAACCTCAGTGATGGTGTTGATTGTGCTGTCTCTCCCCTTGATCTGGAACCCACTTTGGGCCTGTCACTGGACCTTTTTTTTCCTGAGGCTCTTCTCCATTTCCATTCCTGCATTTCTTTCAGACAGGAAAAATTATGAGTCAGAGTTTTTGACTGTGGGATAGCAACCCATCCCTCACTTGATAGCCTGTCTTTCTGCTGGAGATGTGTTCAACAAGTTCCCTCTCCCCACTGTAGGTCATTTCACTAGTGTCCATCTGACTGTGTCCTGAGAGTCTCTCGCTTCCCAGATGTCTGGTACATTCTAGAGGGTCCTCCCAACCTCCTTCCTCCCAAGGTCACCAGTTTCCATTCTTCCTGCTGGCCCTCAGGGCTTCAGTCCTTTTCCTTCACCCAGTACCAGATCATGTTCCCCTCTCCCCACTCCCATCCCCTCTTCCTCCCCTCTCCCTCCCTCCCAAGTAGGACTGAGGCTTCCTCACTTGTTGACCTTTTTGAGTTCTATGCACTGTACTGTGGGTATTCTGTACTTTTTTTCTGGCTAATATCCACTTATTAGTGAGAAGATACCAGCTTATCCTTTTGGGTCTGCATTACCTCATTCAGGATGATATTTCCTAGTTCCATCCATTTGCCTGCAAAACTCAGGATATCCTTGTTCTTAATAGCTGAGTAGTAGTTCATTGTATAAATGAACCATATTTTCTGTACCCATTCTGCTGCCGTGGGACATCTGGGTTGTTTCCAGCTTCAGGCTATCACAAATAAGGCCGCCATGAACATAGTGGAACACATGCCCCTGTGGCATGGTGGGACATCTTTTGGGTATATTTTCAAGAGTGGTATTTCTGGGTCTCCAAATTGATTTTCAGAGTGGTTGTACCAGTTTGCAATCCCACCAGCAATGGAGGGTGTTCCTCTTTCTCCACATCCTCAACAACATGTGCTGTCACCTGAGGTTTTGATCTTAGCCATTCTGACTGGTGTGAGGTGGAATCTCATGGCTGTTTTGATTTGTATTTCTCTGATTTTTTTAGGTGCTTCTCAGCCATTCAGGATGCTTCTGTTGTGAATTCTCAGTTTAGTTTTATACCCCATTTTTTGATTGGGTTGTTTGGTTTTTTTGATGGCTAGCTTCTTGAGTTCTTTATATATTTTGGATATTAGTATTCTATTAGATGTGGAGTTAGTTAAGACTTTTTCCCAATCTGTAGGTTGCTGATTTGTCTTATTGACTATGTCCTTTGCCTTACAGAAGCTTTCCAGTTTCATGAGGTCCCATTTATCAATTCTTGATCTTAGAGCGTGAGCCACTGGAGTTCTGTTTAGAAAATTTCCCTCTGTGTCAATGAATTCAAGGCTCTTTCCCACTTTCTTTTCTGTTAGATTCACTGTATCTGGTTTTATGTTGAGGTCCTTGATCCACTTGGACTTGAACTTTGTGCTTGGTGACAAATATGGGTCTATTTTCATTTTTCTACAGAGACAGCCAGTCGGACCAGCACCATCTATTGAAGCTGCTTTCTGTTTTCCACCTGTATATGTATTCGCTCTGCTCTGGGGGAGTCCCAGTCACCTGTTCCTTACTGTGTGTGGAGGGTAGAACCAAATATGTTCCCTGCTAGCATGTTGTCCTGAAAGCAACCTACCCTGTGGCACCTCTCTAGGGCTCCCACAGTGTTGATGGGTTCAGGGTTGCAATTTCCGCCTCCACTAAGACAATAAATCCCTCAATCAGCTTTTCTGTCTGGGTTTCTTAGATCTCTGTTGTAGCATCATGGCCTCTCTCCTTGGTTTAATATTTTCCTTTCTAAAAACTCATTTCAAGTAATTTTTCTTGTTCATATCTCTCCAAAAAAAAAAAAAAAAAAAAAAACAACAAACACCACACCAGAAATCCCTTAAGCATTCCCATAGTAGAAAGTAAAGTAAAATAAAAATCAATGAAAGGAAGTAAGGTGTAATATTAAGTTTGATCTTACCCACCAGGATTTTGAACCTAAGTCCTACTTCCTCTTCAGGGGATGTGAGCGGAGTGACTGGGAGGTTGTGAAAACAAACACCCAGATGCAAGATGAAGCTTTTCTCCTTAATATTCTCAAAAGAACTGAAAGAGAATCAAAAAGGGGCTAGCATTTTAAGATAGTAAGTACCGTGTCACGTTCAGTGTGCCAACGAAGGCAGTTTGTAGCTGGGGTTTCACATCTTCCATTGTGGGAAGGCTGCTATAGGCCACATTGTATCATCCTCCATTAGCATTGGAAGCAGAAGGTGGGGGTTAGACTCAGGAAGTCTCTCAACGGCTAAGAGTGCTTACTGATCAGACATGAGGGCCTGAGTTCCAATGCCAAGAATCCACATAAAACAGGCATGAACATGCATGCCGGCACTGAGAGTAAAGACTAAATGCAGGCCTTTGGCAAGTGAGGACTGAGCATAGGCACACTGGTACTTCCGCAGCTTGTCATGAAGACCTTGTGTGGACCAGGTAAGAGCTCCTTACTCAGCCTTCTCCTGTGGCCACCTTACTCATCTCCCAGTTACTGTTTATCAGAGAAGGTCAGCACCCAGTGTGTCCCTATTATTGCATTTGGGGTGTCTTAGTTACTGATTTATTATTGTGAAGAGACACCATGAACAAGGCAACTCGTGTAAAAGAATTTAATGGGGTGGGGGATTGGTGTCTTGCTTACAGTTTTAAAGGGTTAGTCCATGATTATCATCGTATGAAGCAGAAAGGCATGATGCTGGATCAGTAGCCGAGAGCTTTATATCTGAATCGCAAGTAGCAAGGGGGGGAGAGAGAGAGAGAGCGCGAGAGAGAGACAGAGAGAGACAGAGAGAGACAGAGACAGAGACAGACAGAGACAGAGACAGACAGAGAGACACAGAGAGAGAAAGAGAGACAGACAGACACAGAGGCGGATAGACAGAGTGGGCTTGGGCTGGGCTTTTGACAGAGTTCCTCCAATGACACGCACCTTCTCCATCAAGGCCACATCTCCTAATCTTTCCCAATGAAATCAACTGAGGACCAAGCTTTCAAACATAGGAGCCCATGAAAGTCATTCTTGTCAAAGGACTACAGGTAGCATACTAATTACTTGTTTTGTTGTTATGACAAAAAAACTTGTTAAGTTGTTATGGTATGACATAAACAACTTAAGGAAGAGAATATTAACCATGGCGTGCCGAGCCTGATGTGGCCGGTCACACTGCAGTCACAGTCAGAGAGCAGAGAGCTATGGGTCCGGGACTCACTTTCTCCTTCTTATGCAACTAGGTCTCCAGCCATGGGGGTGTTGTCTTCCCACCTCACATAACCTAATGATGAGGCAGTGCCTCACAGGCGTGCTCAGAAAATTTGTCTCCAGGTGATTCTAGAGTCGGCCAAGTGGAAAATAGAAGCCAACACAAACAGGCGGGAAGGCATAATTCAGGTGGTAGGGGGCGCTGTGTGTGATTCAAAGTTAAAGAGGTGGAATACAGCTAATGATGAGGGAGACATTTTCCCACTGTGTCCTGTTGCCCACAACAGTGTAAACAGACATGGTTGTTTTAACCTGATTTTTAATAGACTATGACTGCTTAAGATAAAGATAAATAGAAAATGGCTCTCTTAGATTCTTTTATCACTCTGACAAAAATACCTATCAGAGCAACTTAAGCAAAGAAAGACTTCTGTTTGCTGGCTGTTTTAGACGTGGTTGAGACTGGCAGCAGGGACAGTGTCACCTGTAGGGGAGGAAGGGAGAGGCTAATCACATCTCCGTGGCTAAGGTGGCTTAGCAGGGGGCAGAGACAGATTACAGCTGAATGCCAGGCTCCATGGCCCGAGGTTCCCACAACCTTACGCTATAGCACCACCAGCTGGAGGCCGAGGCTGTAGGGAAGTTCTAGATTCAAACCGAAACAATAACTATTTGATTTAAGCCTGTAGTCTACATTCCCAGAGACTTCCCTCAGAAATGTGCATTCAGTACCAGGCTTCTGCTACTTGTGTTTTTCTCCTTAGCTTAGCCCATCTTGTAACTGTTTTTTCCTACCCCTCACCCCACCATGTGCTCTCAAGATTTCCTTCTCACCACACTCCTGGAGGCCAGCAGATTCCTGAGCCTTCTCATCTTCATCTTCTCCACCCACAGTACACTCCGTGTGCAGTTCTGGGCAACACGAGGTGTTCCGAATCTCCACCTGACCGTTATTGTAGATGGAGAGTACACTGTCCAGACAAGCATTTTGAAAGATCAGCTTTCTGTGGCTTTTCTCACTCCTCACTGTCTTGTCCAGGGTGTGGTGTGTGATGGCCCTATAGTCTTGCTGAGTCAGGATGCCCCACTGAGGAACCAGTGGGACCAACAAAGCAGTGTTACTTTAGAGATATTTGATAATTTAGATGAAAATGAGTTATTCAGTTCTCTAATTGGTGAAGTTCACAGGTACACTAGCTTACGGTCATCAGTTCATAAGTCCCACTATGTGCTGTAGGTTCACAGGTACACTAGCTTACAGTCATCAATCCATAAGTCCCACTATGTGCTGTAGGTTCATAGCTACACTAGCTTACAGTCATCAGTTCATAAGTCCCACTATGTGCTATAGGTTCACAGCTACACTAGCTTACAGTCCATAGTTCCACTATGGTCATGCTCATAAAGCCTGAAAACATGAAGCAAGTACCCAGCATTTCTATCTCCTTCCATTAGTTCGTGCCTGTATGAGCCAGTTTTATCCATATCCCTTAGGCCAGAAGCACCCTCTGCTATAGTTTCTGTTATGGACTTCTAGGTCATCTCAAGCTAATGAGGACTCTGGCAGTCCTTGTTCTCCTGAAGCCCTGGGTATTCTTGGTAGAGAAGCCCATGAGCTCCATGTTAGCAGATCCAAGTCTCATGCAACCACAAGACTGCAAAAACATGAGGATTCTTGTAATCGTTTATAATTTTGGAGAACAAGTAAATATTGTAAGAAAATGCTAGTTCTTGAACTTTGAGCTCCAGTTATTTTCTTCTCTTATTTCTACAGAGGTTCTTATGCCTGACAGTAGAAGATGGCATGCATGAGCAAGATTTGTGCTGTAGTGTCTGGGCCTATCCCAAAAAAGAAACTCTAGGATTATTGTCTATAATCATCAACGTCAGAAGCACAGACCTCACTGATAAGGATGGGCTCACTTCTTATTTGTCTTAAGTGATACCAAACATTCCAGTGAATCACAGAGACACAGTTCTGGTGTATGTGGGAGCATTAATGTAATGAGCATTTTGTAGCTTGTATTTGACATTTGCTTTCAATTACCACATATATGCTGAGGAGTTCCAAGTATTTCTTCCTGTCTGGAATTCTTCCCCATGACCCATCTCTGATTCCATTGCCCTGTACACAACCTCTCCCTTGACCTGAAGGCACTCCTAACATTTAACAGGCTTAAAGCTAAATCCATTGCCCTCCAGCCTAAACTTCTTTTATCTCTTACATTCTTGATTTATGCCCTTAGCTTCTTAGACTAGGAATTGGCTTTTAACCAGCTAGATAAACATTTTTGCATCATGACTCACTATAGCACAGCACACATAATTATAATTTGAACATATGCTCCAAAAAAGCAGTGTTGTGCTTTACTGTTGATTGCTCTCTGATACAAACCATATATCTTTTAAAATAATGACTGGCGTATATCTCCTATTAATTTATTGGTTTACCCCACTATCTGACCAAGTGTTAAGTTCATCCTAGAATATAGTTGAGGAACTTGCACTCTGCCTTAAGAGACTATTTCAGT